>NC_088398.1:2250105-2282605 GCF_034236695.1 Oncorhynchus nerka
ACACACACACGTTGGTTAGATTTAGTTTGTTGGGCTGTGTGTAGACTTTAACTCAGTTCATTGTAATCCTATAGTAGGATTGAGTTGTTATTCCCATTGACAACAGGAGACGACACATATGCATCCGATCCCAGCCGCCCGTCTCTCCCGACATTCCTTCTGAACGGGGGATCCGTGAGACTCTGGAACGCTACGGCCTGACAGGGATCCTAAGCTTGTTATAACTCTACTGAGAACACACACCAGTCCTACACCGTAATCAGAGGAATGTAATTGGTGGAGAGGTTAGACAATGGTCTCTCTATCCTATATACTGTACATACATCTGTAAGCATTTCGCTGTTTTAAGTTATTACAGTATTATTGTTCATGTCTTTATTACACATTTGTATAATGTTCCTATTTAGACCCTTCCATGATGTACATTGTACAGGAAAACGCCCTGTTAGAACGCTCCATTAGTTTAGCCTGTGTGACATCATATCCCTGACATCATTGCTTAGCTCATTGGGAAAGAAGAAGTCCATGGAGCGATAGAGTTTTAACCACGTAGAATACATTTTCTCTGTAAACCTTTCATTACTACAGTGTAGAAACGGTGAAACGGCTGTTGAAAGTATTTATTAGCGTCAGACTAGCGTAGCGCCTTCCTTTATTGAAGGCTGAGCCACTACAGTGTCCTTTATCTGACATCTAGATGAACTGTTGTGCCATAACAACCCTTGGAGTATTCAGCAGGCCTACAGGTCTTAATGAAGCAGAAATCGCCCAGATGTTGTAGTAATACCATTATGACAACATTAGTTGTTAAGCACCACGTACCACAACCTTGAGGTCACCGTCGCTTCTATAAAAACATCTGTTTATAATTGTTTTCTCCAAAAAGAAAGACAATGTTGTTTTGATGATACAATGTACCCTGTGAATTGGTGTGGGGTTATTTAACTATGCTATAACCATCCAAAAACAAGCCAACAACCTACCAAACTACAGTCTCCTATAAATCCTGTAGAATCCTGTTCACCTCCTCTAGTACCACAGTAATTGCCACTCTACCATTGGACAAGTCATCTTACCAACGACTACATGTCATTCAGATGGAATGTTCCAAACTACAGTCTCCTATAAATCCTGTAGAATCCTGTTCACCTCCTCTAGTACCACAGTAATTGCCACACTACCATTGGACAAGTCATCTTACCAACGACTACCTGTCATCCAGATGGAATGTTCCTTTTAAACTCTGATCTTGCGACAGATAAGATGTCTTGGTGTCATTGTGTCTGATCAGTACTGTACAGACAACATGCAATACCTGTTTACCTACTAGAAGAGTTGCATTGGGTAATGAACGATATCTTATTCATTGTTTTCTGTGGAACTGATATCACTTTGCCACTGATTGATAATGACATACACAAAATAACTTCTACAGATGTAGGACCTTAATTTGAGCCAGTTTGCTACAGCCAGAAAATAATCCTGCTGTAATGAATACTCAGGGAGAAAAAGGTATAGATGCACACACAGAGCATGGCAGGTGTTAATTTTATCTTCGCAGAAGGCAGGAATCGTGGTCACAGGCAGACAATGGTCATACACAGGCAGACAATGGTCATACACAGGCAGACAATGGTCATACACAGGCAGACAATGGTCATACACAGGCAGACAATGGTCATACACAGGCAGACAATGGTCATACACAGGCAGATGGTCATACACAGGCAGACAATGGTCAATGGTCATACACAGGCAGTCAAAAAGGCAGCTAAATCAAAACTAGGACTGAAGGCTATAACTGGTTCTCACAAACGAGCTAGCAAAAGGCTTAGTAGAGTCAAAACAAACAATATCTCACAAAGGTACAAACAGAATGAACTCAACTAAATCAGGAGCTGATGAGAACAGGTGAGTAACTCACACAGGTGAAATCAATGAACAAAAATGAAAGACAGGGCTACGTTGAAGAACACAACGAAACAGAACACAAGGTTGACTAAGAAAATAAATACAGAACCTTACATCTGCAGCAACAGGAAATATGTTATGTGGGTTCTAATTAATGGTCATTTTTGTAGGGTTGATACATGTTTTGTTAGGGGAAATCAAGTCTGAAATTTCAAAGTAGAAATGACAAACATTAGAAGCCTTTTTAAAACTCAAATACACTACACATTTGCAGGGAAATTATCAGCAACATAAGTGATCCAATTAAGGTCCTACGTCTGTAGATTTAATTTTGTCCATGTCATTATCAATCAGTAGTAAAGTGATACCAGACCCACATAAAACAATTTATAAGATATAATTTAATACCCAATTTAACTCTTCTAGTAGACAAACTAATATTGCATATTGTATGTACAGTACTGATCAGACAGAGTGACACCAAGACATCTCATCTGTCTCAAGACCAACACGTATATGAACATTTCATCTGAATGACAGATTGTTCTTGGTAAGATGACTTGTCCAATCCCCCTCCCGATATCTCAATCTCCTCACTGTCCCTCTATCCCCCCTCATGATTTCTCTATCTCCTCACTGTCCCTCTATCCCCCCTCACGATTTCTCTATCTCCTCACTGTCCCTCTATCCCCCCTCCCGATCTCTCTATCCCGTCAGTATCCCTCCCCCCTCCCGATCTCTCTATCCCCTCACTATCCCTCTATCCCCCTCCCAATCTCTAAATCCCCTAACTATTCCTCTATCCCCCTCCCGAACTCTCTATCCCCTCACTCTCCCTCTATCCCCCTCCCGATCTCTCTATCCCCTCACTCTCCCTCTACCCCCCTCCCGATCTCTCTATACCCTCACTATCCCTCTATCCCTCCTCCCGATCTCTCTATCCCCTCACTATCCCTCTATCCCCCCTCCCGATCTCTCTATCCCTCACTGTCCCTCTATCCCCTCCCGATCTCTCTATCCCCTCACTCTCCCTCTATCCCCCCACCCGATCTCTGTATCCCTTAACTATCCCTCTATCCCCCTCCCGATCTCTCTATCCCCTCACTATCCCTCTATCCCCACTCCCGATCTCTCTATCCCCTCACTTTCCCTCTGTCCCCCTCCCGATCTCTCTATCCCCTCACTATCCCTCTATCCCCCTCCCGATCTCTCTATCCCCTGACTATCCCTCTGTCCCCCTCCCGATCTCTCTATCCCGTCACTATCCCTCTATCCCCCTCCCATTCTCCCTATCCCCCTCCCGATCTCTCTATCCCCTCACTATCCCTCTATCCCCCCTCCCGATCTCTCTATCCCCTGACTATCCCTCTATCCCCCTCCCGATCTCTCTATCCCCTCACTATCCCTCTATCCCCCCTCCCGATCTCTCTATCCTCTCACTATCCCTCTATCCCCCTCCCGATCTCTCTATCCCCTCACTATCCCTCAATTACCCCTCCCGATCTCTCTATCCCTTCACTATCCCTCTATCCCCCTCCCGATTTCTCTATCCCCTCACTTTCCCTCAATCCCCCTCCCGATCTTTCTATCCCCTCACAATCCCTCTATCCCCCTCCCAATCTCTATATCCCCTCACTATCCCTATATCCCCCTCCCGATCTCTCTATCCCGTCACTATCCCTCTATCCCCCCCCCGATCTCTCTATCCCCTCACTATCCCTCTATCCCCCTCCCAATCTCTATATCCCCTCACTATCCCTCAATCCCCCCTCCCCGATCTCTCTATCCCCCTCACTATCCCTCTATCCCCCTCCCAATCTCTCTATCCCCTCACTATCCCTCTGTCCCCCTCCCGATCTCTCTATCCCCTCACTATCCCTCTGTCCCCCTCCCATTCTCCCTATCCCCCCTCCCGATTTCTCTATCCCCTCACTATCCCTCAATCCCACCTCCCGATCTCTCTATCCCTCACTATCCCTCTATCCACCCTCCCAATCTCTATATCCCTCACTATCCCTCTATCCCCCTCCCGATCTCTCTATCCCTCACTATCCCTCTGTCCCCCTCCCAATCTCTCTATCCCCTCACTATCCCTCTATCCCCCTCCCAATCTCTCTATCCCTCACTATCCCTCTGTCCCCCCCTCCCAATCTCTCTATCCCCTCACTATCCCTCTATCCCCCTCCCAATCTCTCTATCCCCTCACTATCCCTCTGTCCCCCTCCCGATCTCTCTATCCCCTCACTATCCCTCTGTCCCCCTCCCATTCTCCCTATCCCCCTCCCAATTTCTCTATCCCTCACTATCCCTCAATCCCCCTCCCGATCTCTCTATCCCTCACTGTCCCTCTATCCACCCTCCCAATCTCTATATCCCTCACTATCCCTCTATCCCCTCCCGATCTCTCTATCCCTCCCTATCCCTCTATTTCCCCCGATCTCTCTATCCCTCACTATCCCTCTATCCCCCTCCCAATCTCTATATCCCTCACTATCCCTCAATCCCCCTCCCGATCTCTCTATCCCCTCACTATCCCTCTATCCCCCTCCCAATCTCTCTATCCCCTCACTTTCCCTCTGTCCCCCTCCCGATCTCTCTATCCCCTCACTATCCCTCTATCCCCCTCCCGATCTCTCTATCCCCTGACTATCCCTCTGTCCCCCCTCCCGATCTCTCTATCCCGTCACTATCCCTCTATCCCCCTCCCATTCTCCCTATCCCCCTCCCGATCTCTCTATCCCCTCACTATCCCTCTATCACCCCTCCCGATCTCTCTATCCCCTGACTATCCCTCTATCCCCCTCCCGATCTCTCTATCCCCTCACTATCCCTCTATCCCCCCTCCCGATCTCTCTATCCTCTCACTATCCCTCTATCCCCCTCCCGATCTCTCTATCCCTCACTATCCCTCAATCACCCCTCCCGATCTCTCTATCCCTTCACTTTCCCTCTATCCCCCCTCCCGATTTCTCTATCCCCTCACTTTCCCTCAATCCCCCTCCCGATCTTTCTATCCCCTCACAATCCCTCTATCCCCCTCCCAATCTCTATATCCCTCACTATCCCTATATCCCCCTCCCGATCTCTCTATCCCGTCACTATCCCTCTATCCCCCCGATCTCTCTATCCCCTCACTATCCCTCTATCCCCCTCCCAATCTCTATATCCCCTCACTATCCCTCAATCCCCCTCCCGATCTCTCTATCCCTCACTATCCCTCTATCCCCCCTCCCAATCTCTCTATCCCTCACTATCCCTCTGTCCCCCTCCCAATCTCTCTATCCCTCACTATCCCTCTGTCCCCCTCCCATTTTCCCCTATCCCCCTCCCGATTTCTCTATCCCTCACTATCCCTCAATCCCCCTCCCGATCTCTCTATCCCCTCACTATCCCTCTATCCACCCTCCCAATCTCTATATCCCCTCACTATCCCTCTATCCCCCTCCCGATCTCTCTATCCCCTCACTATCCCTCTGTCCCCCTCCCAATCTCTCTATCCCCTCACTATCCCTCTATCCCCCCTCCCAATCTCTCTATCCCCTCACTATCCCTCTGTCCCCCCTCCCGATCTCTCTATCCCCTCACTATCCCTCTGTCCCCCCTCCCATTCTCCCTATCCCCCTCCCAATTTCTCTATCCCTCACTATCCCTCAATCCCCCTCCCGATCTCTCTATCCCTCACTATCCCTCTATCCACCCTCCCAATCTCTATATCCCTCACTATCCCTCTATCCCCCTCCCGATCTCTCTATCCCTCCCTATCCCTCTATCCCCCCTCCCGATCTCTCTATCCCCTCACTATCCCTCTATCCCCCTCCCAATCTCTATATCCCTCACTATCCCTCTATCCCCCTCCCGATTTCTCTATCCCCTCACTATCCCTCAATCCCCCTCCCGATCTCTCTATCCCTCACTATCCCTCTATCCACCCTCCCAATCTCTCTATCCCCTCACTATCCCTCTATCCCCCCTCCCGATCTCTCTATCCCCTCACTATCCCTCTGTCCCCCTCCCAATCTCTCTATCCCTCACTATCCCTCTATCCCCCCTCCCAGTCTCTCTATCCCTCACTATCCCTCTGTCCCCCTCCCGATCTCTCTATCCCTCACTATCCCTCTATCCCCCTCCCATTCTCCCTATCCCCCTCCCAATCTCTCTATCCCCTCACTATCCCTCAATCCCCCTCCCGATCTCTCTATCCCCTCACTATCCCTCTATCCCCCTCCCATCTCTCTATATCACCCTCACTATCCCTCTATCCCCCTCCCGATCTCTCTATCCCCCCCCTCACTATCCCTCTATCCCCCTCCCGATCTCTCTATCCCTCTCCCCCTATCCCTCCCGATCTCTCTATCCCTCCTCACTATCTCTCTATCCCTCACTATCCCTCTATCCCCCCTCCCGATCTCTCTATCCCCTCACTATCCCTCTATCCCCCTCCCAGATCTCTCTCACTATCCCCCTATCCCCCCCCCGATCTCTCTATCCTCCTCACTATCCCTCTATCCCCCCTCCCAGATCTCTCCCCCTATCTCCCTCACTATCCCTCTATCCCCCGATCTCTCTATCCCTCACTATCCCTCTCTATCTCTCCCCTCACTATCCCTCTATCCCCCTCCCGATCTCTCTATCCCTCACTCCTCTATCCCCCTCCCGATCTCTCTATCCCTGACTATCCCTCTATCCCCCTCCCGATCTCTCTATCCCGTCACTATCCCTCTATCCCCCTCCCATTTCTCTCCCTATCCCCCCTCCCGATCTCTCTATCCCTCACTATCCCCTCTATCCCCCTCCCGATCTCTCTATCCCCTCACTATCCCTCTATCCCCCTCCCAATCTCTCTATCCCCTCACTATCCCTCTATCCCCCTCCCGATCTCTCTATCCTATCCCTCACTATCCCTCTATCCTCTGTCCCCCTCCCGATCTCTCTATCCCTCACTATCCCTCTCAATCTACCCCTCCCGATCCCTCTCCCCCTATCCCTATCACTATCCCTCTATCCCCCTCCCGATTTCTCTATCCCCTCCCATCTCTCTATCCCTCAATCCCCCTCCCGATCTCTCTATCCCCTCACTATCCCTCTATCCCCCTCCCATCTCTCTATCCCCTCACTATCCCTCTATCCCCCCTCTATCCCCTATCCCCTCTCCCTATCCCCCTCCCATCTCTCTATCCCCTCACTATCCCTCTATCCCCCTCCCGATCTCTCTATCCCTCACTATCCCATCACTATCTCTCTATCTATCCCTCCCGATCTCTCTATCCCCTCACTATCCCTCTATCCCCCTCCCAATCTCTATATCCCCTCACTATCCCTCAATCTCCCCCCCTCCCGATCTCTCTATCCCTCACTATCCCCTCTATCCCCCTCCCAATCTCTCTATCCCCTCACTATCCCTCTATCCCCCTCCCGATCTCTCTATCCCCTCACTATCCCCTCTATCCCCCCTCCCGATCTCTCTATCCCCTGACTATCCCTCTGTCCCCCCTCCCGATCTCTCTATCCCTCACTATCCCTCTATCCCCCTCCCATTCTCCCTATCCCCCTCCCGATCTCTCTATCCCCTCACTATCCCTCTATCCCCCTCCCGATCTCTCTATCCCCTGACTATCCCTCTATCCCCCTCCCGATCTCTCTATCCCCTCACTATCCCTCTCCCTATCCCGATCTCTCTATCCTCTCACTATCCCTCTATCCCCCTCCCGATCTCTCTATCCCTCACTATCCCTCAATCCCCCCTCCTCTATCCCTCACTATCCCTCTATCCCTTCACTATCCCTCTATCCCCCTCCCGATCTTTCTATTTCTCTATCCCCCTCACTATCCCTCAATCCCCCTCCCGATCTCTCTATCCCCTCACTATCCCTCTATCCCCCTCCCAATCTCTATATCCCTCACTATCCCTCTATCCCCCTCCCGATCTCTCTCCCTCACTCTCCCCTATCCCCCTCCCAATCTCTCTATCCCTCACTATCCCCCCCGATCTCTCTATCCCCTCACTATCCCTCTATCCCCCCCCCAATCTCTCTATCCCCTCACTATCCCTCAATCCCCCTCCCGATCTCTCTATCCCTCACTATCCCTCTATCCCCCTCCCATCTCTCTCTATCCTCCTCTCCCTCTGTCCCCCTCCCATTCTCTCTACTATCCCTCTGTCCCCCTCCCGATCTCTCTATCCCCTCACTATCCCTCTATCCCCCTCCCGATCTCTCTATCCCCTGACTATCCCTCTGTCCCCCTCCCGATCTCTCTATCCCGTCACTATCCCTCTATCCCCCTCCCATTCTCCCTATCCCCCCTCCCTATCCCTCTCTATCCCCTCACTATCCCTCTATCCCCCTCCCGATCTCTCTATCCCCCTGACTATCCCTCTATCCCCCTCCGATCTCTCTATCCCCTCACTATCCCTCTATCCCCCTTCCGATCTCTCTATCTCTCTCCCACTATCCCTCTATCCCCCCTCCCGATCTCTCTATCCCCTCACTATCCTCAATCACCCCTCCCATCTCTCTATCTTCCTTCACTATCCCTCTATCCCCCTCCGATTTCTCTATCCCCTCACTATCCCTCAATCCCCCTCCCGATCTTTCTATCCCCTCACAATCCCTCTATCCCCCCTCCCAATCTCTATATCCCCCTCACTATCCCTATCCCCTCCCGATCTCTCTATCCCTCACTATCCCTCTATCCCCCTTCCGATCTCTCTATCCCTCACTATCCCTCTATCCCCCTCCCAATCTCTATATCCCCTCACTATCCCTCAATCCCCCCTCCCGATCTCTCTATCCCCTCACTATCCCTCTATCCCCCTCCCATTTCTCTATCCCTCTCCCTATCCCCCTCCGATCTCTATCCCCTCACTATCCCTCTGTCCCCCTCCCGATCTCTCCTATCCCCCTCACTATCCCTCTATCCCCCCTCCCTATCCCTCACTATCTCTATCCCCCTGACTATCCCTCACTATCCCTCAATCCCCCTCCCGATCTCTCTATCCCCTCACTATCCTCTATCCCCCTCCCATTCTCCCTCTATCCCCCCTCCCGATCTCTCTATCCCCTCACTATCCCTCTATCCCCCTCCCGATCTCTCTATCCCCCTGACTATCCCTCAATCCCCCTCCCGATCTCTCTATCCCTCACTATCCCTCTATCCCCCTCCCGATTCTCTATCCCCTCACTATCCCTCTGTCCCCCCGATCTCTCTATCCCTCACTATCCCTCTATCCCCCTATCCTCTCCCTCACTATCCTCTATCCCCCTCCCAATCTCTATCCCCCGATCTCTCTATCCTCACTATCCCTCTATCCCCCTCCCGATCTCTCTATCCCTCACTATCCCTCTGTCCCCCCTCCCGATCTCTCTATCCCTCACTATCCCTCTATCCCCCTCCCGATCTCTCTATCCCCCTCCCGATCTCTATCCCTCACTATCCCTCCTCCCGATCTCTCTATCCCTCACTATCCCTCTATCCCCATCCCCCTCCCGATCTCTCTATCTATCCCTCTATCCCCCTCACTATCCCTCCACTATCCCTCTATCCCCCCTCCCGATCTCTCTATCCCTCACTATCCTCTATCCCCCTCCCTCCTATCCCTCCCGATCTCTCTATCCGTCACTATCCCTCTATCCCCCTCCCATTCTCTATCGATCTCTCCCCTCACTATCCCTCTATCCCCCTCCCGATCTCTCTATCCCTGACTATCCCTCTATCCCCCTCCCGATCTCTCTATCCCCTCACTATCCCTCTATCCCCCCTCCCGATCCTCTCACTATCCCTCTGTCCCCTCCCGATCTCTCTATCCCCTATCCTCTATCCCCCTCCCATTCTCTCCTATCCCCCATCCCGATCTCTCTATCCCTCACTATCCCTCTATCCCCCCTCCCGATCTCTCTATCCCCTGACTATCCCTCTGTCCCCCTCCGATCTCTCTATCCCCTCACTATCCCTCTATCCCCCTCCCAATCTCTATATCCCCTCCTATCCCCTCTATCCCCCTCCCGATCTCTCTATCCCTCACTATCCCTCTATCCCCCTCTCCCGTCTCTCTATCCCTCTACTATCCCTCTATCCCCCTCCCGATCTCTCTATCCCCTCACTATCCCTCTATCCCCCTCCCGATCTCTCTATCCTCTCACTATCCCTCTATCCCCCTCCCGATTCTCTCTATCCCCTCACTATCCCTCAATCCCCCTCCCGATCTCTCTATCCCTCACTATCCCTCTATCCCCCTCCCGATTTCTCTATCCCTCACTATCCCTCAATCCCCCTCCCGATTTCTCTATCCCTCACTATCCCTCTATCCCCTCCCGATCTCTATCCCTCACTATCTATCCCCTCTCTATCCCAATCTCTATCTCTCTATCCCTCACTATCCCTCTATCCCCCTCCCAATCTCTCTATCCCTCACTATCCCTCAATCCCCCTCCCGATCTCTCTATCCCTCACTATCCCTCTATCCCCCCCCAATCTCTCTATCCCTCACTATCCCTCTATCCCCCTCCCCGATCTCTCTATCCCTCACTATCCCTCTGTCCCCCTCCCATCTCTCTATCCCTATCCCCCCTCCCGATTTCTCTATCCCTCACTATCCCTCTATCCCCCTCCCAATCTCTCTATCCCCTCACTATCCCTCTATCCCCCTCCGATCTCTCTATCCCTCACTATCCCTCTGTCCCCCTCCCAATCTCTCTATCCCTCACTATCCCTCTGTCCCCCTCCCGATCTCTCTATCCCCTCACTATCCCTCTATCCCCCTCCCAATCTCTCTATCCCCCACTATCCCTCTATCAATCCCCCTCCCGATCTCTCTATCCCCTCACTATCCCTCTATCCCCCTCCCGATCTCTCTATCTCACTATCCCTCTATCCCCCTCCCGATCTCTCTATCCCTCACTATCCCTCCTATCCCCCCTCCCAATCTCTCTATCCCCTCACTATCCCTCTATCCCCCTCCCGATCTCTCTATCCCCTCACTATCCCTCTATCCCCCTCCCGATTTCTCTATCCCCTCACTATCCCTCAATCCCCTCCCGATCTTTCTATCCCTCACTATCCCTCTATCCCCCTCCCGATCTCTCTATCTCTCCCTCAATCCCTCACTATCCTCCTATATCCCCTCCCGATCTCTCTATCCCACTCACTATCCCTCTATCCTCCCAATCTTTCGATCTCTCTATCCCCTCACTATCCTCTATCCCCCTCCCAATCTCTATATCCCCTCACTATCCCTCAATCCCCCTCCCGATCTCTCTATCCCTCACTATCCCTCTATCCCCCCCCTCCCAATCTCTCTATCCCTCACTATCCCTCTGTCCCCCTCCCGATCTCTCTATCCCCTCACTATCCCTCTATCCCCCTCCCGATCTCTCTATCCCTGACTATCCCTCTGTCCCCCTCCCGATCTCTCTATCCCGTCACTATCCCTCTATCCTCCCCTCCCGATCTCTCTATCCCTCACTATCCTCTATCCCCCTCCCGATCTCTCTATCCCTCACTATCCTCTATCCCCCCTCCCGATCTCTCTATCCCCCTCACTATCCCTCTATCCCCCCTCCCGATCTCTCTATCCCCTCACTATCCCTCTATCCCCCTCCCGATTTCTCTCTCTATCCCTCTCACTATCCCTCTATCCCCCTCCCGATCTCCTCTATCCTTTCACTATCCCTCATCCCCCCTCTCTATCCTCACAAATCTCTATCTCCCAATCTCTATATCCCCTCACTATCCCTCAATCCCCTCCCGATCTCTCTATCCCTCACTATCCCTCAATCCCCCTCCCGATCTCTCTATCCCCTCACTATCCCTCTATCCCCCTCCCGATCTCTCTATCCCCTCACTATCCCTCTATCCCCCCTCCCGATCTCTCCTATCCCTGACTATCCCTCTGTCCCCCTCCCGATCTCTCTATCCGTCACTATCCCTCTATCCCCCCGATCTCTCTATCCCCTCATCTCTCTATCCCCTCACTATCCTCTATCCCCCCTCCCGATCTCTCTATCCCTGACTATCCCTCTATCCCCCTCCCGATCTCTCTATCCCTCACTATCCCTCTATCCCCCTCCCGATCTCTCTATCCTCTCACTATCCCTCTATCCCCCTCCCGATCTCTCTATTCTTTTCACTATCCCTCAACCACCCCTCCCGATCTCTCTATCCCTTCACTATCCCTCTATCCCCCTCCCGATTTCTCTATCCCTCACTATCCCTCAATCCCCCTCCCGATCTTTCTATCCCCTCACAATCCCTCTATCCCCCTCCCAATCTCTATATCCCTCACTATCCCTATATCCCCTCCCGATCTCTCTATCCCGTCACTATCCCTCTATCCCCCCGATCTCTCTATCCCTCACTATCCCTCTATCCCCCTCCCAATCTCTATATCCCTCACTATCCCTCAATCCCCCTCCCGATCTCTCTATCCCCTCACTATCCTCTATCCCCCTCCCAATCTCTCTATCCCCTCACTATCCCTCTGTCCCCCCCTCCCGATCTCTCTATCCCTCACTATCCCTCTGTCCCCCTCCCATTCTCCCTATCCCCCTCCCGATTTCTCTATCCCCTCACTATCCCTCAATCCCCCTCCCGATCTCTCTATCCCCTCACTATCCCTCTATCCACCCTCCCAATCTCTATATCCCCTCACTATCCCTCTATCCCCCTCCCGATCTCTCTATCCCCTCACTATCCCTCTGTCCCCCTCCCAATCTCTCTATCCCGTCACTATCCCTCTATCCCCCCTCCCGATCTCTCTATCCCTTTACTTAAATACTTCCCTTACATCTTCCTAAGTCTGTTAGTCTGGTCTCATAGAGAAAACCATCTGTCTGCAGTGAGAACACCTCCCTCTCTGGACTTTCTGCATAGAAGGCCAGCATCCCAGAGTCGCCTCTTCACTGTTGACGTTGAGACAGGTACTATTTAATGAAGCTGCCAGTTGAGGACTTGTGAGGCATCTGTTTCTCAAACTCAACACTCTAATGTACTTTTCCTCTTGCTCAGTTGTGCACCTCCCACTCCTCTTTCTATTCTGGTTAGAAACAGTTTGTGCTGTTTTGTGAAGGGAGTAGTACACAGCGTTGTATAAGATCTTCAGTTTCTTGGCAATTTCTTGAATGGAATAGCCATCATTTCTCAGAACAAGAATAGACTGAAGAGTTTCAGAAGGTCTTTGTTTCGGGCCATTTTGAGCCTGTAATCGAACCCACAAATGCTGATGCTCCAGAAACTCTACTAGTATAAAGTTGGCCAGTTGTATTGCTTCTTTAATCAGGAGAACAGATTTCAGCTGTGCTAACATACAGTAAGTGCAAAAGTTTTTCTTCTGATCAATTAGCCTTTTAAAAGGATAAACTTGGATTAGCTAACACAACGTGCCATTGGAACACAGGAGGTGTTGCTGGCTGCAGATGGCCTCCTATGTAGATATTCCATTAAGAATCTGCCGTTTTCAGCTCCAACAGTCATTTACAACATTAACAACATGTACACTGTATTTCTGATCAATTTGATGTTATTTTAATGGACAAAAAAAGTGATTTTCTTTCAAAAAGAAGGACATTTCTAAGTGACCCCAAACTTTTGAACAGTAGTTTACATATACTGAATGAAAATATAAACGCAACAGGGAACGCAACAGCCCCCCTGCCCATCCACCGCTGCCCCCTGGACACTGATCTCTTGGCTACATAGCTGACGCACGCTGGACTGTCCATTAATCACGGTACTCCTTTCTGCTTTCTGCTTGTTTGTCTTACCTGTCGGCCCCGTTGCCTAGTCAACGCCATTTTACCTGCTGTTTGTTGTGCTAGCGGATTAGCCTCGCCTACTGTTTTTAGCTAGCTTTCCAAATTCAACACCTGTGATTACTGTATGCCTCGCTGTATGTCTCTCTCAGATGTCAATATGCCTTGTATACTGTTGTTCAGGTTAGTTATAATTGTTTTAGTTCACAATGGAGCCCCTAGACCCACTCTGCATACCCCTGTTACCTCCTTTGTCCCACCTCCCACACATGCGGTGACCTCACCCATTACAACCAGCATGTCCAGAGATACAACCTGTCTCATCATCACCCAGTGCCTGGGCTTACCTCCGCTGTACCCGCACCCCACCATACCCCTGTCTGTGCATTATGCCCTGAATATATTCTACCATGCCCAGAAACCTGCTCCTCTTATCCTCTGCCCCCAACGCTCTAGGCGACCAGTTTTGATAGCCTTTAGCCGCACCCTCATACTACTCCTTCTCTGTTCCATGGGTGATGTGGAGGTAAACCCAGGCCCTGCATGTCCCCAGGTACCCTCATTTGTTGACTTCTGTGATCGAAAAAGCCTTGGTTTTATGCATGTCAACATCAAGCCTCCTCCCTAAGTTTGTTTTACTCACTGCTTTAGCACACTCTGCTAACCCTGATGTCCTTGCCGTGTCTGAATCCTGGCTCAGGAAGGCCACCAAAATTCAGAGATTTCCATACCCAACTATAACATCTTCCGTCAAGATAGAACTACCAAAGGGGCGGAGTTGCAGTCTACTGCAGAGATAGCCTGCAAAGTAATGTCATACTTTCAGGTCCATACCCAAACAGTTCGAACTACTAATTTTGAAAATTACCCTCTCCAGAAATAAGTCTCTCACTGTTGCCGCCTGCTACCGGCCACCCTCAGCTCCCAGCTGTGCCCTGGACACCATTTGTGAATTGATCGCCCCCATCTAGCTTCAGAGTTTGTTCTGTTAGGTGACCTAAACTGGGATATTAACACCCCGGCAGTCCTACAATGTAAGCTAGATGCCCTTAATCTCACTCAAATCATCAAGGAACCCACCAGGTACAACCCTAACTCTGTAAACAAGGGCACCCTCATAGGCGTCATCCTGACCAACTGGCCCTCCAAATACACCTCCGCTGTCTTCAACCAGGATCTCAGCGATCACTGCCTCATTGCCTGTATCCGCTACGGAGCCGCAGTCAAACGACCACCCCTCATCACTGTCAAACGCTCCCTAAAACACTTCTGTGAGCAGGCCTTTCTAATCGACCTGGCCCGGGTATCCTGGAAGGACATTGACCTCATCCGTCAGTTGAGGATGCCTGGTCATTCTTTAAAAGTAACTTCCTCACCATTTTAGATAAGCATGCTCCGTTCAAAAATGCAGAACCAAGAACAGATACAGCCCTTGGTTCACTCCAGACCTGACTGCCCTCGACCAGCACAAAAACATCCTGTGGCGGACTGCAATAGCATCGAATAGCCCCGTGATATGCAACTGTTCAGGAAGTCAGGAACCAATACACGCAGTCAGTCAGGAAAGCTAAGGCCAGCTTCTTCAGGCAGAAGTTTGCATCCTGTAGCTCCAACTCCAAAAAGTTCTGGGACACTGTGAAGTCCATGGAGAACAAGAGTACATCCTCCCAGCTGCCCACTGCACTGAGGCTAGGTAACACGGTCTCCACCGATAAATCCACGATTATCGAAAGCTTCAATAAGCACTTCTCAACGGCTGGCCATGCCTTCCGCCTGGCTACTCCAACCTCGGCCAACAGCTCCGCCCCCCCCGCAGCTCCTCGCCCAAGCCTCTCCAGGTTCTCCTTTACCCAAATCCAGATAGCAGATGTTCTGAAAGAGCTGCAAAACCTAGACCCGTACAAATCAGCTGGGCTTGACAATCTGGACCCTCTATTTCTGAAACTATCTGCCGCCATTGTCGCAACCCCTATTACCAGCCTGTTCAACCTCTCTTTCATATCGTCTGAGATCCCCAAGGATTGGAAAGCTGCCGCAGTCATCCCCCTCTTCAAAGGGAGACACCCTGGACCCAAACTGCTATAGACCTATATCCATCCTGCCCTGCCTATCTAAGGTCTTTGAAAGCCAAGTCAACAAACAGGTCACTGACCATCTCGAATCCCACCGTACCTTCTCCGCTGTGCAATCTGGTTTCCGAGCCGGTCACGGGTGCACCTCAGCCACGCTCAAGGTACTAAACGATATCATAACCGCCATCGATAAAAGACAGTACTGTGCAGCCGTCTTCATCGACCTCGCCAAGGCTTTCGACTCTGTCAATCACCATATTCTTATCGGCAGACTCAATAGCCTCGGTTTCTCGGATGACTGCCTTGCCTGGTTCACCAATTACTTTGCAGACAGAGTTCAGTGTGTCAAATCGGAGGGCATGCTGTCCGGTCCTCTGGCAGTCTCTATGGGGTGCCACAGGGTTCAATTCTCGGGCCGACTCTTTTCTCTGTATATATCAATGATGTTGCTCTTGCTGCGGGCGATTCCCTGATCCACCTCTACGCAGACGACACCATTCTATATACTTTCGGCCCGTCATTGGACACTGTGCTATCTAACCTCAAACGAGCTTCAATGCCATACAGCACTCCTTCAGTGGCCTCCAACTGCTCTTAAACGCGAGTAAAACCAAATGCATGCTTTTCAACCGATCGCTGCCTGCACCCGCATGCCCGACTAGCATCACCACCCTGGATGGTTCCGACCTTGAATATGTGGACATCTATAAGTACCTAGGTGTCTGGCTAGACTGCAAACTCTCCTTCCAGACTCATCAAACATCTCCAATCGAAAATCAAATCAAGAGTCGGCTTTCTATTCGCAACAAAGCCTCCTTCACTCACGCCGCCAAGCTTACCCTAGTAAAACTGACTATCCTACCGATCCTCGATTTCGGCGATGTCATCTACAAAATGGCTTCCAACACTCTACTCAGCAAACTGGATGCAGTCTATCATAGTGCCATCCGTTTTGTCACCAAAGCACCTTATACCACCCACCACTGCGACTTGTATGCTCTAGTCGGCTGGCCCTCGCTACATATTCGTCGCCAGACCCACTGGCTCAGGTCATCTACAAGTCCATGCTAGGTAAAGCTCCGCCTTATCTCAGTTCACTGGTCACGATGGCAACACCCATCCGTAGCACACGCTCCAGCAGGTGTATCTCACTGATCATCCCTAAAGCCAACACCTCATTTGGCCGCCTTTCGTTCCAGTACTCTGCTGCCTGTGACTGGAACGAACTGCAAAATCGCTGAAGTTGGAGACTTTTATCTCCCTCACCAACTTCAAACATCAGCTATCCGAGCAGCTAACCGATCGCTGCAGCTGTACATAGTCTATTGGTAAATAGCCCACCCATTTTCACCTACCTCATCCCCATACTGTTTTTATACTGTTTTTTTTATTTATTTATTTACTTTTCTGCTCTTTTGCACACCAATATCTCTACCTGTACATGACCATCTGATCATTTATCACCCCAGTGTTAATCTGCAAAATTGTATTATTCGCCTACCTCCTCATGCCTTTTGCACACATTGTATATAGACTGCGCATTTTTTTTTTCTACTGTGTTATTGACTTGTTAATTGCTTACTCCATGTGTAACTCTGTGTTGTCTGTTCACACTGCTATGCTTTATCTTGGCCAGGTCGCAGTTGCAAATGAGAACTTGTTCTCAACTAGCCTACCTGAAAGGTGAAATAAATAAAAAATCCTCCAATATCCTTCACTATCCTCCACTATCCTTCACTATCCTCCACTATCCTCCACTATCCTCCACTATTCTTCACTATCCTTCACTATCCTCCACTATCCTTCAATATCCTCCACTATACTCCAATATCCACCACTGTCCTTCACTATCCTCCACTATCCTCCACTATCCTACACTATCCTCCACTATCCTTCACTATCCTCCACTATCCTCCACTATCCTCCACTATCCTTCACTATCCTCCACTATCCTTCACTATCCTTCACTATCCTCCACTATACTCCAATCATCTTCACTATCATCACTATCACTATCCTCCACTATCCCTGTCACTATCCTCACTATCTTCACTGTCCTTCACTATCCTATCCTTCATTCTCACTATCCTCCACTATCCTCCACTGTCCTTCACTATCCTCCACTATCCTTCACTATCCTCCACTATCCTCCACTGTCCTCCACTGTCCTCCACTTTCCTCCACTGTCAAGTTGTGTCTTCAGGCCAACAGTATAACTAGTGTGACCTAACCACAGTAAATCAGTATTTGTCAGTTCAGTAGAGAATCCCACTGACAACAGGAACATGATGAACACATACATCTGCCAAGGATAAACCTCCCAAACTGTGTGTGTGTGTGTGTGTGTGTGTGTGTGTGTGTGTGTAATGATCTAGACATCATTAACTCCCACTGGCATGATTTAGTACAACCTCTATTCGCCATCCTTCACTATCCTCCACTATCCTCCACTATACTCCAATATCCACCACTATTCTTCACTATCCTCCACTATCCTCCACTATCCTTCACTATCCTCCACTATCCTTCACTATCCTCCACTATCCTCCACTATCCTCCACTATCCTTCACTATCCTCCACTATCCTTCACTATCCTCCACTATCCTTCACTATCCTTCACTATCCTCCACTATACTCCAATATCCACCACTGTCCTTCACTATCCTCCACTATCCTTCACTATCCTCCACTATCCTTCACTATCCTCCACTATCCTCCACTATCCTCCACTATCCTTCACTATCCTCCACTATCCTCCACTATCCTCCACTATTCTTCACTATCCTTCACTATCCTCCACTATCCTTCACTATCCTCCACTATACTCCAATATCCACCACTGTCCTTCCCTATCCCCCACTATCCTCCACTATCCTTCACTATCCTCCACTATCCTTCACTATCCTCCACTATCCTTCACTATCCTCCACTATCCTTCACTATCCTCCACTATCCTACACTATCCTTCACTATCCTCCACTATCCTCCACTATCCTTCACTATCCTTCCCTATCCTCCACCATACTCCAATATCCACCACTGTGCATCACTATCCTTCACTATCCTCCACTATCCTTCACTATCCTCCACTATCCTCCACTATCCTTCACTATCCTCCAATATCCTTCACTATCCTCCACTATCCTTCACTATCCTCCACTATTCTTCACTATCCTCCACTATCCTCCACCATCCTCCACTATCCTCCACTATCCTCCACTATCCTTCACTATCCTCCACTATCCTTCACTATCCTCCACTATCCTTCACTAACCTCCACTATACTCCAATATCCACCACTGTCCTTCACTATCCTCCACTATCCTTCACTATCCTCCACTATCCTTCACTATCCTCCACTATCCTCCACTATCCTCCACTATCCTTCACTATCCTCCAATATCCTTCACTATCCTCCACTATCCTTCACTATCCTCCACTATCCTCCACTATCCTTCACTATCCTCCACTATCCTCCACTATCCTTCACTATCCTCCACTATCCTTCACTATCCTCCACTATCCACCACTGTACTTCACTATCCTCCACTATCCTCCACTATCCTCCACTGTCCTCCACTGTCCTCCACTGTCCTCCACTGTCCTCCACTGACCTCCACTGTCCTTCACTATCCTCCACTGTCCTTCACTATCCTCCACTATCCTCCACTATCCTCCACTATCCACCACTATCCACCACTGTCCTCCACTGTCCTCCACTATCCTCCACTATCCTCCACTATCCTCCACTATCATCCACTGTCCTCCACTGTCCTCCCCTGTGCTCCACTATCCTCCACTGTCCTTCACTATCCTCCACTATCCACCACTGTCCTCCACTGTCCTCCACTATTCTCCACTATCCTCCACTGTCCTCCACTGTCCTCCACTGTCCTTCACTATCCTCCACTAACCTCCACTGTCCTCCACTGTCCTCCACTGTCCTTCACTATCCTCCACTGTCCTCCACTGTACTCCACTGTCCTCCACTGTCCTCCACTATCCTCCACTGTACTCCACTATCCTCCACTCTCCTCCACTGTCCTCCACTGTCCTCCACTATCCTCCACTGTCCTCCACTGTCCTCCACTGTCCTCCACTGTCCTCCACTTTCCTCCACTGTCAAGTTGTGTCTTCAGGCCAACAGTATAACTAGTGTGACCTAACCACAGTAAATCAGTATTTGTCAGTTCAGTAGAGAATCCCACTGACAACAGGAACATGATGAACACATACATCTGCCAAGGATAAACCTCCCAAACTGTGTGTGTGTGTGTGTGTGTGTGTGTGTGTGTGTGTGTGTGTGTGTGTGTGTGTGTGTGTGTGTGTGTGTGTGTGTGTGTGTGTGTGTGTGTGTGTGTGTGTAATGATCTAGACATCATTAACTCCCACTGGCATGATTTAGTACAACCTCTATTCGCCATCCTTCACTATCCTCCACTATCCTCCACTATACTCCAATATCCACCACTATTCTTCACTATCCTCCACTATCCTTCACTATCCTCCACTATCCTTCACTATCCTTCTCTATCCTCCACTATCCTCCACTATCCTTCACTATCCTCCACTATCCTTCACTATCCTCCACTATCCTTCACTATCCTCCACTATCCTTCACTATCCTTCACTATCCTCCACTATACTCCAATATCCACCACTGTCCTTCACTATCCTCCACTATCCTTCACTATCCTCCACTATCCTTCACTATCCTCCACTATCCTCACTATCCTTCACTATCCTTCCACTATCCTCCACTATCCTTCACTATCCTCCACTATCCTTCACTATCCTCCACTATCCTCCACTATCCTCCACTTTCCTTCACTATCCTCCAATATCCTTCACTATCCTCCACTATCCCTTCACTATCCTCCACTATCCTCCACTATCCTTCACTCATCTCCACTTTCCTCCACTATCCTCCACTATCCTTCACTATCCTCCACTATCCTTCACTATCCTCCACTATACTCCAATATCCACCACTGTCCTTCACTATCCTTCACTATCCTCCACTGTCCTCTACCCTCCACTATCCTCCACTGTCCTCCACTATCCTCCACTATCCTTCACTATCCTCCACTATCCTTCACTATCCTCCACTATACTCCAATATCCACCACTGTCCTTCACTATCCTCCACTATCCTTCACTATCCTCCACTATCCTCCACTATCCTCCACTGTCCTCCACTGTCCTCCACTATCCTCCACTATCCTCCACTGTCCTCCACTGTCCTCCACTGTCCTTCACTCTCCTCCACTATCCTTCACTATCCTCCACTATACTCCACTATCCTCCACTATCCTCCACTATCCTTCACTATCTTCCACTATCCTTCACTATCCTCCACTATCCTTCACTATCCTCCACTATCCTTCACTATCCTTCACTATCCTCCACTATACTCCAATATCCACCACTGTCCTTCACTATCCTCCACTATCCTTCACTATCCTCCACTATCCTTCACTATCCTTCACTATCCTCCACTATACTCCAATATCCACCACTGTCCTTCACTATCCTCCACTATCCTTCACTATCCTCCACTATCCTTCACTATCCTCCACTATCCTCCACTATCCTTCACTATCCTTCACTATCCTCCACTATCCTTCACTATCCTCCACTATCCTTCACTATCCTCCACTATCCTTCACTATCCTTCACTATCCTCCACTATACTCCAATATCCACCACTGTCCTTCACTATCCTCCACTATCCTTCACTATCCTCCACTATCCTTCACTATCCTCCACTATCCTCCACTATCCTTCACTATCCTCCACTATCCTCCACTATCCTTCACTATCCTCCACTATCCTTCACTATCCTCCACTATCCTCCACTATCCTCCACTTTCCTTCACTATCCTCCAATATCCTTCATTATCCTCCACTATCCTTCACTATCCTCCACTATCCTCCACTATCCTTCACTATCCTCCACTTTCCTCCACTATCCTCCACTATCCTTCACTATCCTCCACTATCCTTCACTATCCTCCACTATACTCCAATATCCACCACTGTCCTTCACTATCCTTCACTATCCTCCACTGTCCTCTACCCTCCACTATCCTCCACTGTCCTCCACTGTCATCCACTGTCCTCCACTATCCTTCACTATCCTCCACTGTCCTCCACTGTCCTCCACTATCCACCACTATACTCCACTGTCCTCCACTGTCCTCCACTGTCCTCCACTATCCTCCACTATCCTCCACTGTCCTCCACTGTCCTCCACTATCCTCCACTATCCTCCACTATCCTCCACTATCCTTCACTCTCCTCCACTATCCTTCACTATCCTCCACTATACTCCACTATCCTCCACTATCCTCCACTATCCTTCACTATCTTCCACTATCCTTCACTATCCTCCACTATCCTTCACTATCCTCCACTATCCTTCACTATCCTTCACTATCCTCCACTATACTCCAATATCCACCACTGTCCTTCACTATCCTCCACTATCCTTCACTATCCTCCACTATCCTTCACTATCCTTCACTATCCTCCACTATCCTTCACTATCCTCCACTATCCTCCACTATCCTTCACTATCCTCCACTATCCTCCACTATCCTCCACTTTCCTTCACTATCCTCCAATATCCTTCACTATCCTCCACTATTCTTCACTATCCTCCACTATCCTCCACTATCCTTCACTATCCTCCACTATCCTCCACTATACTCCACTATCCTTCACTATCCTCCACTATCCTTCACTATCCTCCACTATACTCCAATATCCACCACTGTCCTCCACTATCCTTCACTATCCTCCACTATCCTTCACTATCCTCCACTATCCTCCACTATCCTTCACTATCCTCCACTATCCTCCACTATCCTCCACTTTCCTTCACTATCCTCCAATATCCTTCACTATCCTCCACTATTCTTCACTATCCTCCACTATCCTCCACTATCCTTCACTATCCTCCACTATCCTCCACTATGCTCCACTATCCTTCACTAACCTCCACTATCCTTCACTATCCTCCACTATACTCCAATATCCACCACTGTCCTTCACTATCCTCCACTGTCCTTCACTATCCTCCACTATCCTCCACTATCCTCCACTATCCACCACTGTCCTCCACTGTCCTCCACTATCCTTCACTCTCCTCCACTGTCCTCCACTGACCTCCAGTGTCCTTCACTGTCCTTCACTATCCTCCACTATCCTCCACTGTCCTCCACTGTCCTCCACTGTCCTTCACTATCCTCCACTCTCCTCTACTATCCTTCACTATCCTCCACTATCCTCCACTGTCCTCCACTGTCCTCCACTATCCTCCACTATCCTCCACTATCCACCACTGTCCTCCACTGTCCTCCACTATCCTCCACTATCCTCCACTGTCCTCCACTGTCCTCCACTGTACTCCACTGTCCTCCACTATCCTCCACTATCCTCCACTGTCCTCCACTGTCCTCCACTATCCTTCACTCTCCTCCACTATCCTTCACTATCCTCCACTATACTCCACTATCCTCCACTATCCTCCACTATCCTTCACTATCCTTCACTATCCTCCACTATCCTCCACTCTCCTCCACTGTCCTCCACTGACCTCCAGTGTCCTTCACTGTCCTTCAAAATCCTCCACTATCCTCCACTGTCCTCCACTGTCCTCCACTGTCCTTCACTATCCTCCACTCTCCTCTACTATCCTTCACTATCCTCCACTATCCTCCACTGTCCTCCACTGTCCTCCACTATCCTCCACTATCCTCCACTATCCACCACTGTCCTCCACTGTCCTCCACTATCCTCCACTATCCTCCACTGTCCTCCACTGTCCTCCACTGTACTCCACTGTCCTCCACTATCCTCCACTATCCTCCACTGTCCTCCACTGTCCTCCACTATCCTTCACTCTCCTCCACTATCCTTCACTATCCTCCACTATACTCCACTATCCTCCACTATCCTCCACTATCCTTCACTATCCTTCACTATCCTCCACTATCCTTCACTATCCTCCACTATCCTCCACTATCCTTCACTATCCTTCACTATCCTCCAATATCCAATACCACTGTCCTTCACTATCCTCCACTATCCTTCACTATCCTTCACTATCCTTCACTATCCTCCACTATCCTCCACTATCCTTCACTATCCTTCACTATCCTCCACTATCCTTCACTATCCTCCACTATCCTTCACTATCCTCCACTATCCTTCACTATCCTTCACTATCCTCCACTATACTCCAATATTCACCACTGTCCTTCACTATCCTCCACTATCCTTCACTATCCTCCACTATCCTTCACTATCCTCCACTATCCTCCACTATCCTTCACTATCCTCCACTATCCTCCACTATCCTTCACTATCCTCCACTATCCTTCACTATCCTCCACTATCCTCCAATATCCTCCACTTTCCTTCACTATCCTCCAATATCCTTCACTATCCTCCACTATCCTTCACTATCCTCCACTATCCTCCACTATCCTTCACTATCCTCCACTTTCCTCCACTATCCTCCACTATCCTTCACTATCCTCCACTATCCTTCACTATCCTCCACTATACTCCAATATCCACCACTGTCCTTCACTATCCTTCACTATCCTCCACTGTCCTCTACCCTCCACTATCCTCCACTGTCCTCCACTGTCCTCCACTGTCCTCCACTATCCTTCACTATCCTCCACTGTCCTCCACTGTCCTCCACTATCCACCACTATACTCCACTGTCCTCCACTGTCCTCCACTGTCCTCCACTATCCTCCACTATCCTCCACTATCCTTCACTCTCCTCCACTATCCTTCACTATCCTCCACTATACTCCACTATCCTCCACTATCCTCCACTACCCTTCACTATCTTCCACTATCCTTCACTATCCTCCACTATCCTTCACTATCCTCCACTATCCTTCACTATCCTTCACTATCCTCCACTATACTCCAATATCCACCACTGTCCTTCACTATCCTCCACTATCCTTCACTATCCTCCACTATCCTTCACTATCCTCCACTATCCTCCACTATCCTCCACTTTCCTTCACTATCCTCCAATATCCTTCCCCTATCCTCCACTATTCTTCACTATCCTACACTATCCTCCACTATCCTTCACTATCCTCCACTATCCTCCACTATGCTCCACTATCCTTCACTATCCTCCACTATCCTTCACTATCCTCCACTATACTCCAATATCCACCACTGTCCTCCACTATCCTTCACTATCCTCCACTATCCTTCACTATCCTCCACTATCCTCCACTATCCTTCACTATCCTCCACTATCCTCCACTATCCTCCACTTTCCTTCACTATCCTCCAATATCCTTCACTATCCTCCACTATTCTTCACTATCCTCCACTATCCTCCACTATCCTTCACTATCCTCCACTATCCTCCACTATGCTCCACTATCCTTCACTATCCTCCACTATCCTTCACTATCCTCCACTATACTCCAATATCCACCACTGTCCTTCACTATCCTTCACTGTCCTTCACTATCCTCCACTATCCTCCACTGTCCTCCACTGTCCTCCACTGTCCTTCACTATCCTCCACTCTCCTCTACTATCCTTCACTATCCTCCACTATCCTCCACTGTCCTCCACTGTCTCTCTACTATCCTCCACTATCCTCCACTATCCACTACTGTCCTCCACTGTTCTCCACTATCTCCACTATCATCCACTGTCCTCCACTGTTCTCCACTGTACTCCACTGTCCTCCACTATCCTCCACTATCCTCCACTGTCCTCCACTGTCCTCCACTATCCTTCACTCTCCTCCACTATCCTTCACTATCCTCCACTATACTCCACTATCCTCCACTATCCTCCACTATCCTTCACTATCCTCCACTATACTCCAATATCCACCACTGTCCTCACTATCCTCCACTGTCCTTCACTATCCTCCACTATCCTTCACTATCCTCCACTATCCTTCACTATCCTCCACTATCCTCCACTATCCTTCACTATCCTTCACTATCCTCCACTATCCTTCACTATCCTCCACTATCCTTCACTATCCTCCACTATCCTTCACTATCCTTCACTATCCTCCACTATACTCCAATATCCACCACTGTCCTTCACTATCCTCCACTATCCTTCACTATCCTCCACTATCCTTCACTATCCTCCACTATCCTCCACTATCCTTCACTATCCTCCACTATCCTCCACTATCCTTCACTATCCTCCACTATCCTTCACTATCCTCCACTATCCTCCACTATCCTCCACTTTCCTTCACTATCCTCCAATATCCTTCACTATCCTCCACTATCCTTCACTATCCTCCACTATCCTCCACTATCCTTCACTATCCTCCACTTTCCTCCACTATCCTCCACTATCCTTCACTATCCTCCACTATCCTTCACTATCCTCCACTATACTCCAATATCCACCACTGTCCTTCACTATCCTTCACTATCCTCCACTGTCCTCTACCCTCCACTATCCTCCACTGTCCTCCACTGTCCTCCACTGTCCTCCACTATCCTTCACTATCCTCCACTGTCCTCCACTGTCCTCCACTATCCACCACTATACTCCACTGTCCTCCACTGTCCTCCACTATCCTCCACTTTCCTTCACTATCCTCCAATATCCTTCACTATCCTCCACTATTCTTCACTATCCTCCACTATCCTCCACTATCCTTCACTATCCTCCACTATCCTCCACTATGCTCCACTATCCTTCACTATCCTCCACTATCCTTCACTATCCTCCACTATACTCCAATATCCACCACTGTCCTCCACTATCCTTCACTATCCTCCACTATCCTTCACTATCCTCCACTATCCTCCACTATCCTTCACTATCCTCCACTATCCTCCACTATCCTCCACTTTCCTTCACTATCCTCCAATATCCTTCACTATCCTTCACTATCCTCCACTATCCTCCACTATGCTCCACTATCCTTCACTATCCTCCACTATCCTTCACTATCCTCCACTATACTCCAATATCCACCACTGTCCTTCACTATCCTCCACTGTCCTTCACTATCCTCCACTATCCTCCACTATCCACCACTGTCCTCCACTGTCCTCCACTATCCTCCACTCTCCTCCACTGTCCTCCACTGACCTCCAGTGTCCTTCACTGTCCTTCACTATCCTCCACTATCCTCCACTGTCCTCCACTGTCCTTCACTATCCTCCACTCTCCTCTACTATCCTTCACTATCCTCCACTATCCTCCACTGTCCTCCACTGTCCTCCACTATCCTCCACTATCCTCCACTATCCACCACTGTCCTCCACTGTCCTCCACTATCCTCCACTATCCTCCACTGTCCTCCACTGTCCTCCACTGTACTTACTGTCCTCCACTATCCTCCACTATCCTCCACTGTCCTCCACTGTCCTCCACTATCCTTCACTCTCCTCCACTATCCTTCACTATCCTCCACTATACTCCACTATCCTCCACTATCCTTCACTATCTTCCTTTATCCTTCACTATCCTCCACTATCCTTCACTATCCTCCACTATCCTTCACTATCCTTCACTATCCTCCACTATACTCCAATATCCACCACTGTCCTTCACTATCCTCCACTATCCTTCACTATCCTCCACTATCCTTCACTATCCTTCACTATCCTCCACTATACTCCAATATCCACCACTGTCCTTCACTATCCTACACTATCCTTCACTATCCTCCACTATCCTTCACTATCCTCCACTATCCTCCACTATCCTTCACTATCCTCCACTATCCTCCACTATCCTCCACTTTCCTTCACTATCCTCCAATATCCTTCACTATCCTCCACTATCCTTCACTATCCTCCACTATCCTCCACTATCCTCCACTTTCCTTCACTATCCTCCAATATCCTTCACTATCCTCCACTATCCTTCACTATCCTCCACTATGCTCCACTATCCTTCACTATCCTCCACTATCCTTCACTATCCTCCACTATACTCCAATATCCACCACTGTCCTTCACAATCCTCCACTGTCCTTCACTATCCTCCACTATCCTCCACTATCCACCACTGTCCTCCACTGTCCTCCACTATCCTCCACTGTCCTCCACTGTCCTTCACTGTCCTTCACTATCCTCCACTATCCTCCACTGTCCTCCACTGTCCTCCACTGTCCTTCACTATCCTCCACTCTCCTCTACTATCCTCCACTATCCTCCACTGTCCTCCACTGTCCTCCACTATCCTCCACTATCCTTCACTATCCTCCACTATCCACCACTGTCCTCCACTGTCCTCCACTATACTCCACTATCCTCCACTATCCTCCACTATCCTTCACTATCTTCCACTATCCTTCACTATCCTCCACTATCCTTCACTATCCTCCACTATCCTTCACTATCCTTCACTATCCTCCACTATACTCCAATATCCACCACTATCCTTCACTATCCTCCACTATCCTTCACTATCCTCCACTATCCTTCACTATCCTTCACTATCCTACACTATACTCCAATATCCACCACTGTCCTTCACTATCCTCCACTATCCTTCACTATCCTCCACTATCCTTCACTATCCTCCACTATCCTCCACTATCCTTCACTATCCTCCACTATCCTCCACTATCCTCCACTTTCCTTCACTATCCTCCAATATCCTTCACTATCCTCCACTATCCTTCACTATCCTCCACTATCCTCCACTATCCTTCACTATCCTCCACTATCCTCCACTATGCTCCACTATCCTTCACTATCCTCCACTATCCTTCACTATCCTCCACTATACTCCAATATCCACCACTGTCCTTCACTATCCTCCACTGTCCTTCACTATCCTCCACTATCCTCCACTATCCACCACTGTCCTCCACTGTCCTCCACTATCCTCCACTCTCCTCCACTGTCCTCCACTGACCTTCAAATCAAATCAAATCAAATCAAATTTATTTATATAGCCCTTCGTACATCAGCTGATATCTCAAAGTGCTGTACAGAAACCCAGCCTAAAACCCCAAACAGCAAACAATGCAGGTGTAAAAGCACGGTGGCTAGGAAAAACTCCCTAGAAAGGCCAAAACCTAGGAAGAAACCTAGAGAGGAACCAGGCTATGTGGGGTGGCCAGTCCTCTTCTGGCTGTGCCGGGTAGAGATTATAACAGAACATGACCAAGATGTTCAAATGTTCATAAATGACCAGCATGGTCGAATAATAATAAGGCAGAACAGTTGAAACTGGAGCAGCAGCACAGTCAGGTGGACTGGGGACAGCAAGGAGTCATCATGTCAGGTAGTCCTGGGGCACGGTCCTAGGGCTCAGGTCCTCCGAGAGAGAGAGAAAGAAAGAGAGAATTAGAGAGAGCATATGTGGGGTGGCCAGTCCTCTTCTGGCTGTGCCGGGTGGAGATTATAACAGAACGTGGCCAAGATGTTCAAATGTTCATAAATGACCAGCATGGTTGAATAATAGTAAGGCAGAACAGTTGAAACTGGAGCAGCAGCATGGCCAGGTGGACTGGGGACAGCAAGGAGTCATCATGTCAGGTAGTCCTGGGACATGGTCCTAGGGCCCAGGCCAGTTGAAACTGGAGCAGCAGCATGGCCAGGTGGACTGGGGACAGCAAGGAGTCATCATGTCAGGTAGTCCTGGGGCATGGTCCTAGGGCTCAGGTCCTCCGAGAGAGAGAAAGAAAGAGAGAAGGAGAGAATTAGAGAACGCACACTTAGATTCACACAGGACACCGAATAGGACAGGAGAAGTACTCCAGATATAACAAACTGACCCTAGCCCCCCGACACATAAACTAATGCAGCATAAATACTGGAGGCTGAGACAGGAGGGGTCAGGAGACACTGTGGCCCCATCCGAGGACACCCCCGGACAGGGCCAAACAGGAAGGATATAACCCCACCCACTTTGCCAAAGCACAGCCCCCACACCACTAGAGGGATATCTTCAACCACCAACTTACCATCCTGAGACAAGGCCGAGTATAGCCCACAAAGATCTCCGCCACGGCACAACCCAAGGGGGGCGCCAACCCAGACAGGCCGACCACAACAGTGAATCAACCCACCCAGGTGACGCACCCCCAGGGACGGCATGAGAGAGCCCCAGTAAGCCAGTGACTCAGCCCCGTAACAGGGTAGAGGCAGAGAATCCCAGTGGAAAGAGGGGAATCGGCCAGGCAGAGACAGCAAGGGCGGTTCGTTGCTCCAGAGCCTTTCCGTTCACCTTCCCACTCCTGGGCCAGACTACACTCAATCATATGACCCACTGAAGAGATGAGTCTTCAGTAAAGACTTAAAGGTTGAGACCGAGTTTGCGTCTCTGACATGGGTAGGCAGACCGTTCCATAAAAATGGAGCTCTATAGGAGAAAGCCCTGCCTCCAGCTGTTTGCTTAGAAATTCTAGGGACAATTAGGAGGCCTGCGTCTTGTGACCGTAGCGTACGTGTAGGTATGTACGGCAGGACCAAATCAGAGAGATAGGTAGGAGCAAGCCCATGTAATGCTTTGTAGGTTAGCAGTAAAACCTTGAAATCAGCCCTTGCTTTGACAGGAAGCCAGTGTAGAGAGGCTAGCACTGGAGTAATATGATCAAATTTTTTGGTTCTAGTCAGGATTCTAGCAGCCGTATTCAGCACTAACTGAAGTTTATTTAGTGCTTTATCCGGGTAGCCGGAAAATAGAGCATTGCAGTAGTCTAACCTAGAAGTGACAAAAGCATGGATTAATTTTTCTGCATCATTTTTGGACAGAAAGTTTCTGATTTTTGCAATGTTACGTAGATGGAAAAAAGCTGTCCTCGAAATGGTCTTGATATGTTCTTCAAAAGAGAGATCAGGGTCCAGAGTAACGCCGAGGTCCTTCACAGTTTTATTTGAGACGACTGTACAACCATTAAGATTAATTGTCAGATTCAACAGAAGATCTCTTTGTTTCTTGGGACCTAGAACAAGCATCTCTGTTTTGTCCGAGTTTAATAGTAGAAAGTTTGCAGCCATCCACTTCCTTATGTCTGAAACACATGCTTCTAGCGAGGGCAATTTTGGGGCTTCACCATGTTTCATTGAAATGTACAGCTGTGTGTCATCCGCATAGCAGTGAAAGTTTACATTATGTTTTCGAATAACATCCCCAAGAGGTAAAATATATAGTGAAAACAATAGTGGTCCTAAAACAGAACCTTGAGGAACACCGAAATTTACAGTTGATTTGTCAGAGGACAAACCATTCACAGAGACAAACTGATATCTTTCCGACAGATAAGATCTAAACCAGGCCAGAACATGTCCGTGTAGACCATTTTGGGTTTCCAATCTCTCCAAAAGAATGTGGTGATCGATGGTATCAAAAGCAGCACTAAGGTCTAGGAGCACGAGGACAGATGCAGAGCCTCGGTCCGTTGCCATTAAAATGTCATTTACCACCTTCACAAGTGCCGTCTCAGTGCTATGATGGGGTCTAAAACCAGACTGAAGCATTTCGTATACATTGTTTGTCTTCAGGAAGGCAGTGAGTTGCTGCGCAACAGCCTTCTCTAAAATTTTTGAGAGGAATGGAAGATTCGATATAGGCCGATAGTTTTTTATATTTTCTGGGTCAAGGTTTGGCTTTATTACTGCCACTTTTAGTGAGTTTGGTACACATCCAGTGGATAGAGAGCCGTTTATTATGTTCAACATAGGAGGGCCAAGCACAGGAAGCAGCTCTTTCAGTAGTTTAGTTGGAATAGGGTCCAGTATGCAGCTTGAAGGTTTAGAGGCCATGATTATTTTCATCATTGTGTCAAGAGATATAGTACTAAAAGACTTGAGCGTCTCTCTTGATCCTAGGTCCTGGCAGAGTTGTGCAGACTCAGGACAACTGAGGTTTGGAGGAATACGCAGGTTTAAAGAGGAGTCCGTAATTTGCTTTCTAATAATCATAATCTTTTCCTCAAAGAAGTTCATGAATTTATCACTGCTAAAGTGAAAGTCATCCTCTCTCTCTTCAGTGTCCTTCACTGTCATTCACTATCCTCCACTATCCTCCACTGTCCTTCACTATCCTCCACTATCCTCCACTGTCCTCCACTGTCCTCCACTATCCTCCACTATCCTCCACTATCCTCCACTATCCACCACTGTCCTCCACTGTCCTCCACTATCCTCCACTATCCTCCACTGTCCTCCACTGTCCTCCACTGTACTCCACTGTCCTCCACTATCCTCCACTCTCCTCCACTGTCCTCCACTGTCCTCCACTATCCTTCACTCTCCTCCACTATCCTTCACTATCCTCCACTATACTCCACTATCCTCCACTATCCTTCACTATCTTCCTCTATCCTTCACTATCCTCCACTATCCTTCACTATCCTCCACTATCCTTCACTATCCTTCACTATCCTCCACTATACTCCAATATCCACCACTGTCCTTCACTATCCTCCACTATCCTTCACTATCCTCCACTATCCTTCACTATCCTTCACTATCCTCCACTATACTCCAATATCCACCACTGTCCTTCACTATCCTCCACTATCCTTCACTATCCTCCACTATCCTTCACTATCCTCCACTATCCTCCACTATCCTTCACTATCCTCCACTATCCTCCACTATCCTCCACTTTCCTTCACTATCCTCCAATATCCTTCACTATCCTCCACTATCCTTCACTATCCTCCACTATCCTCCACTATGCTCCACTATCCTTCACTATCCTCCACTATCCTTCACTATCCTCCACTATACTCCAATATCCACCACTGTCCTTCACTATCCTCCACTGTC
>NC_088398.1:2287605-2492163 GCF_034236695.1 Oncorhynchus nerka
GTGTGTGTGTGTGTGTGTGTGTGTGTGTGTGTGTGTGTGTGTGTGTGTGTGTGTGTGTGTGTGTGTGTGTGTGTGTGTGTGTGTGTGTGTGTGTGTGTGTGCGTGCGTTTCAGAATGTCTGTGGCTGTCTGAGTCACATTGTGTTGCCACTCTAAGACAACGATCATATCCGATTTCTTTCTTTCCTTCTGTGGGATGATGGGAAATCAATACTCAGCATTCTGGATGAGGTTGTGACCAGGTCACTATGTTTAGGCTTGGTTTTGAGAAACACACACACATGCTCACGCACACACACGTAAACACACACAAATACACACTTAAACAAACACGCACGCACACACACAAATAGATACATGTTTCGAAAACAACTATAAACACGCATACACAGATTCCTTTGCACACTAACATCAATTATGTTTGGGCTTGGTTTTGAGAAATGACAACACACACACACACATCCACCCACACACACACTTGGATGCAGCCAGCCACACCTCGCCCCCGTAGATTACATATCAGCCCATCTGGGATCACTGAGGCTGTTGATGAACAGAGGACTAAACCAGGAGAAGAGAAGGATAGGAGGAGAGAGGGGGAGAAGGGGAGAGGGGGAGAAGGTGAGAAGGGGAACAATAGATGAGGGGGAAGAAAGAAAGAAAGAAAGAAAGAAAGAAAGAAAGAAAGAAAGAAAGAAAGAGAGGGTTTGAGAGAGACAAAGAGATGTGATACTAGGTTAGAACAGTTTAGGCCAAAGAGTCCAGAGGAGAGGAAGGACAGAGAGCAGAATGAACAGATGAACAGAAAAGCAAGAGAGACAGCAGTTAGGAGAGAGAGAAAGAGATAGCTGAAGATGATAATGAAGCCAGGTGTATAGCTGAATGAGTTAGTGGACCCCTCTCTAGATGCTGCCAATGATGGTAGGAGGAATGATCTAAGTGCTTTAGTGGGGAGGTGCACAGCTACGAGGGACGACAGAAGGGAAGTGTGCCTGTTGAATGGGTTAGTTAATGATTGGTGTGTGTGAACAAAGACACAGCTATGAGCCAGAGGGGTTCAGTTTGTTAACTCAACCATGTAGACCCCTTGGTTATACCATATAACCCATACTGACACACACAGGAAATGCTTTGTGAGTGTGTGTGTGTGTGTGTGTGTGTGTGTGTGTGTGTGTGTGTGTGTGTGTGTGTGTGTGTGTGTGTGTGTGTGTGTGTGTGTGTGTGTGTGTGTGTGTGTGTGTGTGTGTGTGTGTGTGTGTGTGTGTAGGCTTCTAGTTAGGCATTATGTGTGTCAGTTAGTATCACTATTTGCCCCTGCAGAATGCCATGTGGACACATGGAGCACTATTGAGCAGGAGTGTCCCTCACAGCGGGTGCATTGGGACCACCTGTATGCAGATGAATAGGGCTGAATGGACCAGAGGGGATTCCTTTGTCCTGCCAGAAAAGGAACAGCTTGCCGGAGTGTGCCGATATGAGACAGGGTCAGGGGATAAAGACAGGCTCTGAAAATCTGTTGGGATCACTGAGTGACATCTTCTATCTGTCCAATAGTGCTGATATGTGAAGACAAAATACACTGTACGGTAAAACTTGTAGAAGGACGTACAGTAACATAAATCTCTCTTTATGATGTCCGTAAAATGTTAGCTAGAGTCCTTGTTGTATTATTGTAATAGAGCAGGACAGAGGTTGGAGTGAGATGGAGAGAAACGAAGGGGGATGGAGGATTCCAGCCAGTGAAACAGAGGCTTGAGGGTAAAAGGGGGAGTGTGATAGAGAAATAGAGAGAAGGGGAACATGGATAGACAGAGATGTGATTAAAAGATAACATCGTGAGCTCTTTCAATAACAATAAAACAGCTTCAGGGAGAAGAGTCCTGCCCCATCTATAGTAGTGTGTGTGTGTGTGTGTGTGTGTGTGTGTGTGTGTGTGTGTGTGTGTGTGTGTGTGTGTGTGTGTGTGTGTGTGTGTGTGTGTGTGTGTGTGTGTGTGTGTGTGTGTGTGTGTGCATCTCTTTCTCTCTGCACCATCTCTCTTCTTTCCATGTTACATGGTATGTATGTATTTGTCTTTCTACCCTCCCATTCTCTGTTTTCAGCCCTTTCCATTACTCCTTTCTCTGTTGTCTTTACTTCACCCCACCTTGTCTTGGTTTCTGTTACAGCTTTATGTTTTCCATGTCTCTTTTACTTCAACACACCTTTAGTGGAAACACACCTTCTATTCATTACGCCAATGTGTGTATGTGTGTGTCGGCTGAACATCTGGACATTTTAAGAGAACTACATCAGGCAGCCCCTCGGGCAATGACAGGATGAGAGGAGGGATAGAGAGACAGGGTGAGAATCTGAGGGAGAGTCCCTATTAGTGGCTAGATGAGGCCTATCTGATGCCATAACATTTATTTTGGCTACTTGGTAGGTCCTCTACCTCTCTTTCTCTCCCTCTGTCATTCTAGGAAGAACACCCTTTTCCTTCTGCTACTCATGTCTGTTTGGCTTTCTGCTTCACACACACACACACACACACACACACACACACACACACACACACACACACACACACACACACACACACACACACACACACACACACACACACACACACACACAGTCTTGTACAACTAACCTTGAGGGGACACAACATTCAGTACCATTTAAAGTCTTATTTTCCATATTCCCTAACCCTAAACCTAACCTAACCTTAACTCTAACCCTTACCCTAACCTTAGCTCCTAACCCTAATTCTAACCTTTACCCCAAACCCCCTAGAAATAGCATTTGACCTTGTGGGGACTCAATTCAATTAAATTCAAGGGGCTTTATTGGCATGGGAAACATGTGTTAACATTGCCAAAGCAAGTGAGGTAGATAATATACAACAGTGAAATAAACAATAAAAATGAACAGTAAACATTACACATACAGAAAGACAATAAAGACATTACAAATGTCATATTATACATATATATATATGGCACACTGTGGAATTTCCCCCAGTAGATTAGTAGAGTTTATCAAAATTGGATTTGTTTTCGAATTCTTTGTGGATCTGTGTAATCTGAAGGAAATATGTCTCTCTAATATGGTCATACTTTGGACAGGAGGTTAGGAAGTGCAGCTCAGTTTCCACCTCATTTTGTGGGCAGTGTGCACATAGCCTGTCTTCTCTTGAGAGCCATGTCTGCCTACGGTGGCCTTTCTCAGTAGCAAGGCTATGCTCACTAAGTGTGTACATAGTCAAAGCTTTCCTTAAGTTTGGGTCAGTCACAGTGGACAGGTATTCTGCCACTGTGTACTCTCTGTTTAGGGCCAAATAGCATTCTAGTTTGCTCTGTTTTTTTGTTAATTCTTTCCAATGTGTCAAGTAATTATCTTTTTGTTTTCTCATGATTTGGTTGGGTCTAATTGTGCTGCTGTCCTAGGGCTCTGTGGGGTCTGTTTGTGAACAGAACCCCAGGACCAGCTTGCTTAGGCCTCTCCCTCTGTTCACTCGCACTCTGGTTTTCTGTTCTCTCTCTCTCTCTCTCTCTCTCTCTCTCTCTCTCTCTCTCTCTCTCTCTCTCTCTCTCTCTCTCTCTCTCTCTCTCTCTCTCTCTCTCTCTCTCTCTCTCTCTCTCTCTCTCTCTCTCTCTTTCTCTCCCTCCCTCTCTCTCTCTCTCTCTCTGTCTCTCTCTGTCTCTCTCTCTCCCTTTTAAATATAAAAGGATAAACATAGAAAATGAAAGTATAACTAACTGTCACCCTCACCACTACATCCATACTACAACTACCATCATCATTACTACTACTACTACCACCACTAAACTGCTATCATTACCACCCATACCACTACTACTACCACCACCATCACTAAACTGCTATCCGTACCATTACCACCCATACCACTACGACTACCACCACCATAACTAACCTGCTATCCGTACCATTACCACCCATACCACTACTACTACCACCACCATCACTAACCTGCTATCCATACCATTACCACCCATACCACTACTACTACCACCACCATCACTAACCTGCTATCCGTACCATTACCACCCATACCACTACGACTACCACCACCATAACTAACCTGCTATCCGTACCATTACCACCCATACTACTACTACTACCACCACCATCACTACCCTGCTATCCATACCATTACCACCCATACCACTACGACTACCACCACCATAACTAACCTGCTATCCGTACCATTACCACCCATACTACTACTACTACCACCACCATCACTAACCTGCTATCCATACCATTACCACCCATACTACTACTACTACCACCACCATCACTAACCTGCTATCCGTACCATTACCACCCATACTACTACTACTACCACCACCATCACTACCCTGCTATCCATACCATTACCACCCATACCACTACTACTACCACCACCATCACTAACCTGCTATCCATACCATTACCACCCATACCACTACTACTACCACCACCATCACTAACCTGCTATCCATACCATTACCACCCATACCACTACTACTACCACCACCATCACTAACCTACTATCCGTACCATTACCACCCATACCACTACTACTACCACCACCATCACTAACCTGCTATCCATACCATTACCACCCATACCACTACTACTACCACCACCATCACTAACCTGCTATCCATACCATTACCACCCATACCACTACTACTACCACCACCATCACTAACCTGCTATCCATACCATTACCACCCATGCTACTACTACTACCACCACCATAACTAACCTGCTATCCATACCATTACCACCCATACCACTACTACTACCACCACCATCACTAACCTGCTATCCATACCATTACCACCCATGCTACTACTACTACCACCACCATAACTAACCTGCTATCCATACCATTACCACCCATACTACTACTACTACCACCACCATCACTAACCTGCTATCCATACCATTACCACCCATACCACTACTACTACCACCACCATCACTAACCTGCTATCCATACCATTACCACCCATACCACTACTACTACCACCACCATCATGCTATCCATACCATTACCACCCATACTACTACTACTACCACTAACCTGCTACATACCATTACCACCCATACTACTACTACTACCACCACCATAACTAACCTGCTATCCATACCATTACCACCCATACCTACTACTACCACCACCATCACTAACCTGCTATCCACCATTACCACCCCACTCACTAACCTGCTATCCATACCATTACCACCCATACTACTACTACTACCACCACCATCACTAACCTGCTATCCATACCATTACCACCCATACTACTACTACTACCACCACCATCACTAACCTGCTATCCATACCATTACCACCCATACTACTACTACTACCACCACCATCACTAACCTGCTATCCATACCATTACCACCCATACCACTACTACTACCACCACCATCACTAACCTGCTATCCATATCCATACCACTACTACTACCACCCATACTACTACTACTACCACCACCACCATCACTAACCTGCTATCCATACCATTACCACCCCCATACCACCACCATCACTACTGCTATCCTACTACCACCACCATCACTAACCTACTATCCATACCATTACCACCCATACCACTACTACTACCACCACCATCACTAACCTGCTATCCATACCATTACCACCCATACCACTACTACTACCACCACCATCACTAACCTGCTATCCATACCATTACCACCCATACCACTACTACTACCACCCACCATCACTAACCTGCTATCCATACCATTACCACCACCACTACACTCACTAACCACTATCCATACCATTAATACCACTACTACTACCACCACCATACTAACCTGCTATCCATACCATTACCACCCATACCACTACTACTACCACCACCATCACTAACCTGCTATCCATACCATTACCACCCATACACTACTACTACTACTACCACTATCCACCATTCACTACCCCTGCTATCCATACCATTACCACCCATACTACTACTACTACCACCACCATACTACTACTACCACCACCATCACTAACCTATCCATACCATTACCACCCATACCACTACTACTACCACCACCATCACTAACCTGCTATCCATACCATTACCACCCATACCACTACTACTACCACCACCATCACTAACCTGCTATCCATACCATTACCACCCATACCACTACTACTACCACCACCATCACTAACCTGCTATCCATACCATTACCACCCATACTACCTGCACCACTACTATTTGTAATAATAATCTAAACAATAACAATAATACTAATAATACTAATAACAATCATACTAATATAAAGTAAGTTACTGCAGATGTTATTATAGGCTATTTCAGGCAAATACATGTTTGGCTGCAAGAGGAGCCGTTACTCCTTCTCCCTCTAGTACGTTTAGTTTTCCTCTGGGTGTAATACATGTTTGGCTGCAAGAGGAGCCGTTACTCCTTCTCCCACCACGTTTAGTTTTCCTCTGGGTGTAATACATGTTTGGCTGCAAGAGGAGCCGTTACTCCTTCTCCCTCTAGTACGTTTAGTTTTCCTCTGGGTGTAATACATGTTTGGCTGCAAGAGGAGCCGTTACTCCTTCTCCCACTAGTATGTTTAGTTTTCCTCTGGGTGTAATACATGTTTGGCTGCAAGAGGAGCCGTTACTCCTTCTCCCACTAGTATGTTTAGTTTACCTCTGGGTGTAATACATGTTTGGCTGCAAGAGGAGCCGTTACTCCTTCTCCCTCTAGTACGTTTAGTTTTCCTCTGGGTGTAATACATGTTTGGCTGCAAGAGGAGCCGTTACTCCTTCTCCCTCTAGTATGTTTAGTTTTCCTCTGGGTGTAATACATGTTTGGCTGCAAGAGGAGCCGTTACTCCTTCTCCCACTAGTACGTTTAGTTTACCTCTGGGTGTAATACATGTTTGGCTGCAAGAGGAGCCGTTACTCCTTCTCCCACTAGTATGTTTAGTTTTCCTCTGGGTGTAATACATGTTTGGCTGCAAGAGGAGTCCTTCTCCCTCTAGTACGTTTAGTTTACCTCTGGGTGTAATACATGTTTGGCTGCAAGAGGAGCCGTTACTCCTTCTCCCTCTAGTACGTTTAGTTTTCCTCTGGGTGTAATACATGTTTGGCTGCAAGAGGAGCCGTTACTCCTTCTCCCACTAGTACGTTTAGTTTTCCTCTGGGTGTAATACATGTTTGGCTGCAAGAGGAGCCGTTACTCCTTCTCCCTCTAGTATGTTTAGTTTACCTCTGGGTGTAATACATGTTTGGCTGCAAGAGGAGCCGTTACTCCTTCTCCCACTAGTATGTTTAGTTTACCTCTGGGTGTAATACATGTTTGGCTGCAAGAGGAGCCGTTACTCCTTCTCCCTCTAGTACGTTTAGTTTTCCTCTGGGTGTAATACATGTTTGGCTGCAAGAGGAGCCGTTACTCCTTCTCCCTCTAGTATGTTTAGTTTTCCTCTGGGTGTAATACATGTTTGGCTGCAAGAGGAGCCGTTACTCCTTCTCCCACTAGTATGTTTAGTTTACCTCTGGGTGTAATACATGTTTGGCTGCAAGAGGAGCCGTTACCTTCTCCCTCTAGTACGTTTAGTTTTCCTCTGGGTGTAATACATGTTTGGCTGCAAGAGGAGCCGTTACTCCTTCTCCCACTAGTACGTTTAGTTTTCCTCTGGGTGTAATACATGTTTGGCTGCAAGAGGAGCCGTTACTCCTTCTCCCACTAGTACGTTTAGTTTTCCTCTGGGTGTAATACATGTTTGGCTGCAAGAGGAGCCGTTACTCCTTCTCCCACTAGTATGTTTAGTTTACCTCTGGGTGTAATACATGTTTGGCTGCAAGAGGAGCCGTTACTCCTTCTCCCACTAGTATGTTTAGTTTTCCTCTGGGTGTAATACATGTTTGGCTGCAAGAGGAGCCGTTCTCCTTCTCCCTCTAGTACGTTTAGTTTTCCTCTGGGTGTAATACATGTTTGGCTGCAAGAGGAGCCGTTACTCCTTCTCCCACTAGTACGTTTAGTTTTCCTCTGGGTGTAATACATGTTTGGCTGCAAGAGGAGCCGTTACTCCTTCTCCCACTAGTATGTTTAGTTTTCCTCTGGGTGTAATACATGTTTGGCTGCAAGAGGAGCCGTTACTCCTTCTCCTCTAGTATGTTTAGTTTTCCTCTGGGTGTAATACATGTTTGGCTGCAAGAGGAGCCGTTACTCCTTCTCCCACTAGTACGTTTAGTTTTCCTCTGGGTGTAATACATGTTTGGCTGCAAGAGGAGCCGTTACTCCTTCTCCCTCTAGTACGTTTAGTTTTCCTCTGGGTGTAATACATGTTTGGCTGCAAGAGGAGCCGTTACTCCTTCTCCCACTAGTACGTTTAGTTTTCCTCTGGGTGTAATACATGTTTGGCTGCAAGAGGAGCCGTTACTCCTTCTCCCACTAGTACGTTTAGTTTTCCTCTGGGTGTAATACATGTTTGGCTGCAAGAGGAGCCGTTACTCCTTCTCCCACTAGTATGTTTAGTTTACCTCTGGGTGTAATACATGTTTGGCTGCAAGAGGAGCCGTTACTCCTTCTCCCACTAGTATGTTTAGTTTTCCTCTGGGTGTAATACATGTTTGGCTGCAAGAGGAGCCGTTACTCCTTCTCCCTCTAGTACGTTTAGTTTTCCTCTGGGTGTAATACATGTTTGGCTGCAAGAGGAGCCGTTACTCCTTCTCCCACTAGTACGTTTAGTTTTCCTCTGGGTGTAATACATGTTTGGCTGCAAGAGGAGCCGTTACTCCTTCTCCCACTAGTATGTTTAGTTTTCCTCTGGGTGTAATACATGTTTGGCTGCAAGAGGAGCCGTTACTCCTTCTCCCTCTAGTACGTTTAGTTTTCCTCTGGGTGTAATACATGTTTGGCTGCAAGAGGAGCCGTTACTCCTTCTCCCACTAGTACGTTTAGTTTTCCTCTGGGTGTAATACATGTTTGGCTGCAAGAGGAGCCGTTACTCCTTCTCCCTCTAGTACGTTTAGTTTTCCTCTGGGTGTAATACATGTTTGGCTGCAAGAGGAGCCGTTACTCCTTCTCCCTCTAGTACGTTTAGTTTTCCTCTGGGTGTAATACATGTTTGGCTGCAAGAGGAGCCGTTACTCCTTCTCCCACTAGTATGTTTAGTTTTCCTCTGTAACGATCTGAGTGTAGTGGGTGAGGAGTCAAGCGCAGGAAGCAGAGAGTTCAGGTGAGTGCTATTTTAATGCACCGACAAACGGCGAACATAAGCCAACCCACACGAACACACAGGGCGTAATGAACAAACAGGGGGACTTAAACGGTCCAGGGAAAACCCACAAAATGGGAAAACACAAAACCCATAGACGTGCACACAAGTACACTAAAACAGATGGTCACAATAATTAATCCCGCACAAGGAACTCTGCGGGCCGGCTGACTAATAAAGCCTACTACCTAATTCAAAACAGGTGCACTCAATCAACACATAAGGAGGGGGAGGAAATAATCAGTAGCAGCTAGTAGGCCGGCGACGACGACCGCCGAGCGCCACCCGAACGGGAAGGGGAGTGTCCTTCGGTCGGAGTCGTGACATCCTCTGGGTGTAATACATGTTTGGCTGCAAGAGGAGCCGTTACTCCTTCTCCCACTAGTATGTTTAGTTTACCTCTGGGTGTAATACATGTTTGGCTGCAAGAGGAGCCGTTACTCCTTCTCCCACTAGTATGTTTAGTTTTCCTCTGGGTGTAATACATGTTTGGCTGCAAGAGGAGCCGTTACTCCTTCTCCCACTAGTATGTTTAGTTTTCCTCTGGGTGTAATACATGTTTGGCTGCAAGAGGAGCCGTTACTCCTTCTCCCACTAGTATGTTTAGTTTTCCTCTGGGTGTAATACATGTTTGGCTGCAAGAGGAGCCGTTACTCCTTCTCCCACTAGTATGTTTAGTTTTCCTCTGTAACGATCTGAGTGTAGTGGGTGAGGAGTCAAGCGCAGGAAGCAGAGAGTTCAGGTGAGTGCTATTTTAATGCACCGACAAACGGCGAACATAAGCCAACCCACACGAACACACAGGGCGTAATGAACAAACAGGGGGACTTAAACGGTCCAGGGAAAACCCACAAAATGGGAAAACACAAAACCCATAGACGTGCACACAAGTACACTAAAACAGATGGTCACAATAATTAATCCCGCACAAGGAACTCTGCGGGCCGGCTGACTAATAAAGCCTACTACCTAATTCAAAACAGGTGCACTCAATCAACACATAAGGAGGGGGAGGAAATAATCAGTAGCAGCTAGTAGGCCGGCGACGACGACCGCCGAGCGCCACCCGAACGGGAAGGGGAGTGTCCTTCGGTCGGAGTCGTGACATCCTCTGGGTGTAATACATGTTTGGCTGCAAGAGGAGCCGTTACTCCTTCTCCCTCTAGTACGTTTAGTTTTCCTCTGGGTGTAATACATGTTTGGCTGCAAGAGGAGCCGTTACTCCTTCTCCCTCTAGTACGTTTAGTTTTCCTCTGGGTGTAATACATGTTTGGCTGCAAGAGGAGCCGTTACTCCTTCTCCCTCTAGTATGTTTAGTTTTCCTCTGGGTGTAATACATTTTGAATAAATGTAGTAATTTCTGTGAATAATGAATCTCTTGGTGAGGAATATTTCTCACAGTAAAGGAGAAAGTGCATCTCTGTTTCTACCTCCCCTGTTGTGCAGTGACCAGAAACACGCTCCTCTTTGGGTAGCCATGTCTTTTTATGTCTGCCGGTTTCTATTGCCAATCGGTGGTCACTCAGCCTGTACTTGGTAAGGATCTGTCTTTGCTTCGTATCTCTGACAGAGTAAAGATAATCAGCCAATTCATCTTCTCTGTTTAGGGTCAGATACTAATTTAGTCGGCTTTGGGATTTTGTTTTTGTAAATATGAGTCCTTTGATTGATTCATGATTTTGTTTATTGGAATTCTTTCTTTTGAAGCAGTGCTGGTGTCAGATTGGTTGGTGAGGTCCAACACCAGCTGAATGAGAGGGCTCGTTTCTGGGCTCAGCTCTTGGGTTTGAAGTGCTTGAATTTGGACAAAAATGTTGGTCCAAATTCTAATTGGGATGTTGATTTTGAATAATTTCCTTATTATTGCATACATTGCACTGCAGGGTTTTTCTTTGAGTGCCTTCACTGCCATATTAAAGCTTCCCGATGCAGATATGGTCAGACCAAGGTATGAGTCATTTTTAGTGTGTTCAATGAAGGTGTTGTTCAAGGTGGATTTATATTTGTGTTTCTGACATGTCGGTTTTCTTCTGGAAAATCATGATTTTAGTTGGGGTTTTTTTACCGCCAGGGCCCAATTAAGGTTCTGTTGAAGACCTTTGGTTAGTGATAGAAGAACCAAATCATCAGCATAAAGCAGGTATTTTACCTCTGTGTCAAATTGTGTGAGTCCTGGGGCTGCAGAATGGTCCAACATTCTGCAGAATGGACCAACATGTCTGCTAATTCTTTGATATAAATGTTGAAAAGGTTTGGACTCAAACTGCAGCATTGTCTCACAACTTGACATAGCGAAAATAATTACGTTATTTGGTTTTAGATTTTTGTTGTTTTCTGTGTACATACATTTTATTAAGTCCCACCAAGCCCATGTTGGGGAATTTTGAAGAATAGTGTCAGAGTCGTGTGTATAGGTGGCAGGGAAGTCAGGCGCAGGAGAATCAAACTTAGTGGAATGGAGTTGTTTAATAACTTCAAAACAAACATAACTCCAAAACCATGAATACAATAAAACAAAGTGGGTACGAGGACCCGTCGCGCACCAATACAAACAACACGAATACTGAACAACAAACAATCTCTGACAAGGACATGAGGGGAAACAGAGGGTTAAATACACAACAGGTAATGAATGGGATTGAAACCAGGTGTGTAGGAAGACAAGACAAAACAAATGGAAAATGAAAAATGGATCAATGACGGCTAGAAGACCAGTGACATCGACCGCCGAGCACCGCCCGAACAAGGAGAGGCATCGACTTCGGTAGAAGTCGTGACAAATAGACCTTCATGCCAAATAGAACCAAAGGCTTTTTTAAAGTCAATAAAGCAAGCAAAGATGTTGTCTTCTTTTCTTTGGTGGACGTGTTTATTCATTAATGTGTGTAAGGTATGGTCAGTAGTGCGACTTTCAACATCAGCTATCTGAGCAGCTAACTGACAGCTGCAGCTGTACACAGCCCAACTATAAATACCCAACCAATCTACCTACCTCATCCCCATATTGTTTTTATTTACTTTTCTGCTCTTTTGTACACCAGTATTTCTACTTGCACGTCATCATCTGCTCATCTATTACTCTAGTGTAAATTTGCTAAATTGTAATTACTTCGCTACTATGGCCTATTTATTGCCTTACCTCCCCACGCCATTTGCACACACTGTATATAGACTTTCTTTTCTATTGTGTTATTGACTGTACATTTGTTTATTCAATATGTAACTCTGTCTTGTTGTTTGTGTCGCACTGCTTTGCTTTATCTTGGCCAGGTCGCAGTTGTAAATGAGAACTTGTTCTCAACTGGCCTACCTGGTTAAATAAAGGTGAAATAAATAAAAGATGGTTGGGGAGAAAGCCAATTTGACATTTACAAAATGCTACAGAAAACCTTTCCCAAGTTGCTGTTTATGGAAATTCCCCTGTAATTATTGGGGTCTGAATTGTCTCCACTTTTGTGGATCGGGGAGATGAGCCCCTGGTTCCAGACATCAGGAAAGCAGACAGAAGATTGTACCATGTTGAACAATTTAAGCTCAGCATTTTGCAACTCAGGTGTGCTGTTTTTCAGCATTTCATTTTTGATGTTATCTAGACCACAATCCTTCTTCTTTTTTATAGATATTAGCTTTTTATTTAGTTCTTGTTGGGTTATTTGGGTAATCAAATGGATTTTGGTTGTTTTTAATGACTGATTCAAGGATGTTCATTTTTCAACCAGTGAAGAACAAGCAATCATCTTTTTGTTTTCTCATGATTTGGTTGGGTCTAAATGTGTTGCTGTCCTGGAGCTCTGTGGGGTCTATTTGTGTTCTCTCTCTCTGTCCTCTTTTATATTGGTTCTGCTCTCACTTATCTTTCTTAGTAACTATTTTATTAACAGGAAGGTCTTCGCTCTCTGTTGGCTGTTGGAGGCTGGAGTTACAGTCATCATCAGGAGCACTGTGACATAAGGACATAAGGACCAAACCTTGCCATTGAAGAGGGCATGTGTCGGCCGGGACGGAAGTGTGTGTTCGGGGGATTCCATCCCACGGCTGCTAAAGCAGAGGAGGTGTGTGTGTGTGTGTGTGTGTGTGTGTGTGTGTGTGTGTGTGTGTGTGTGTGTGTGTGTGTGTGTGTGTGTGTGTGTGTGTGTGTGTGTGTGTGTGTGTGTGTGTGTGTGTGTGTTGTATTGTCTGTCAGAAAGCCAGGGGCAAGTGTGTGCTTGCCCAGCCCAGCCTGGGGGCAGTTCAGACAGACACCTGTAAACAACAGGTGTAGACTAACAGTGAAATGCAGACTTAGGGGCCCTTCCCAACAATACAGAGAGAATAATAGAACAATAATAACACAAAGAATAAATACACAATGACTAACGATAACACACTGAGTACCAGTACTGACTAACGATAACACACTGAGTACCAGTACTGACTAACGATAACACACTGAGTACCAGTACTGACTAACGATAACACACTGAGTACCAGTACTGACTAACGATAACACACTGAGTACCAGTACTGACTAACGATAACACACTGAGTACCAGTACTGACTAACGATAACACACTGAGTACCAGTACTGACTAACGATAACACACTGAGTACCAGTACTGACTAACGATAACACACTGAGTACCAGTACTGACTAACGATAACACACTGAGTACCAGTACTGACTAACGATAACACACTGAGTACCAGTACTGACTAACGATAACACACTGAGTACCAGTACTGACTAACGATAACACACTGAGTACCAGTACTGACTAACGATAACACACTGAGTACCAGTACTGACTAACGATAACACACTGAGTACCAGTACTGACTAACGATAACACACTGAGTACCAGTACTGACTAACGATAACACACTGAGTACCAGTACTGACTAACGATAACACACTGAGTACCAGTACTGACTAACGATAACACACTGAGTACCAGTACTGACTAAAGATAACACACTGAGTACCAGTACTGACTAACGATAACACACTGAGTACCAGTACTGACTAACGATAACACACTGAGTACCAGTACTGACTAACGATAACACACTGAGTACCAGTACTGACTAACGATAACACACTGAGTACCAGTACTGACTAACGATAACACACTGAGTACCAGTAATGACTAACGATAACACACTGAGTACCAGTACTGACTAACGATAACACACTGAGTACCAGTACTGACTAACGATAACACACTGAGTACCAGTACTGACTAACGATAACACACTGAGTACCAGTACTGACTAACGATAACACACTGAGTACCAGTACTGACTAACGATAACACACTGAGTACCAGTACTGACTAACGATAACACACTGAGTACCAGTACTGACTAACGATAACACACTGAGTACCAGTACTGACTAACGATAACACACTGAGTACCAGTACTGACTAACGATAACACACTGAGTACCAGTACTGACTAACGATAACACACTGAGTACCAGTACTGACACTACCAGTACTGATAACACACTGAGTACCAGTACTGACTAACGATAACACACTGAGTACCAGTACTGACTAACGATAACACACTGAGTACCAGTACTGACTAACGATAACACACTGAGTACCAGTACTGACTAACGATAACACACTGAGTACCAGTACTGACTAACGATAACTTGGCTATACACACTGAGTACCAGTACTGACTAACGATAACTTGGCTATACACACTGAGTACCAGTACTGACTAACGATAACTTGGCTATACACACTGAGTACCAGTACTGACTAACGATAACTTGACTATACACACTGAGTACCAGTACTGAGTCATGATAACTTGGCTATACACACTGAGTACCAGTACTGACTAACGATAACTTGGCTATACACACTGAGTACCAGTACTGACTAACGATAACACACTGAGTACCAGTACTGACTAACGATAACACACTGAGTACCAGTACTGACTAACGATAACACACTGAGTACCAGTACTGACTAACGATAACACACTGAGTACCAGTACTGACTAACGATAACACACTGAGTACCAGTACTGACTAACGATAACACACTGAGTACCAGTACTGACTAACGATAACACACTGAGTACCAGTACTGACTAACGATAACACACTGAGTACCAGTACTGACTAACGATAACACACTGAGTACCAGTACTGACTAACGATAACACACTGAGTACCAGTACTGACTAACGATAACACACTGAGTACCAGTACTGACTAACGATAACACACTGAGTACCAGTACTGACTAACGATAACACACTGAGTACCAGTACTGACTAACGATAACACACTGAGTACCAGTACTGACTAACGATAACACACTGAGTACCAGTACTGACTAACGATAACACACTGAGTACCAGTACTGACTAACGATAACACACTGAGTACCAGTACTGACTAACGATAACTTGGCTATACACACTGAGTACCAGTACTGACTAACGATAACTTGGCTATACACACTGAGTACCAGTACTGACTAACGATAACTTGGCTATACACACTGAGTACCAGTACTGACTAACGATAACTTGGCTATACACACTGAGTACCAGTACTGACTAACGATAACTTGGCTATACACACTGAGTACCAGTACTGACTAACGATAACTTGGCTATACACACTGAGTACCAGTACTGAGTCATGATAACTTGGCTATACACACTGAGTACCAGTACTGACTAACGATAACTTGGCTATACACACTGAGTACCAGTACTGACTAACGATAACTTGGCTATACACACTGAGTACCAGTACTGACTAACGATAACTTGGCTATACACACTGAGTACCAGTACTGACTAACGATAACTTGGCTATACACACTGAGTACCAGTACTGACTAACGATAACTTGACTATACACACTGAGTACCAGTACTGAGTCATGATAACTTGGCTATACACACTGAGTACCAGTACTGACTAACGATAACTTGGCTATACACACTGAGTACCAGTACTGACTAATGATAACTTGACTATACACACTGAGTACCAGTACTGACTAACGATAACTTGGCTATACACACTGAGTACCAGTACTGACTAACGATAACTTGGCTATACACACTGAGTACCAGTACTGACTAACGATAACTTGGCTATACACACTGAGTACCAGTACTGACTAATGATAACTTGACTATACACACTGAGTACCAGTACTGAGTCATGATAACTTGGCTATACACACTGAGTACCAGTACTGACTAACGATAACTTGGCTATACACACTGAGTACCAGTACTGACTAACGATAACTTGGCTATACACACTGAGTACCAGTACTGACTAATGATAACTTGGCTATACACACTGAGTACCAGTACTGAGTCATGATAACTTGGCTATACACACTGAGTACCAGTACTGACTAATGATAACTTGACTATACACACTGAGTACCAGTACTGAGTCATGATAACTTGGCTATACACACTGAGTACCAGTACTGAGTCATGATAACTTGGCAATACACACTGAGTACCAGTACTGAGTCATGATAACTTGGCTATACACACTGAGTACCAGTACTGAGTCATGATAACTTGGCAATACACACTGAGTACCAGTACTGAGTCATGATAACTTGGCTATATACATGGGGTACCAGTACTGAGTCATGATAACTTGGCTATATACACAGGGTACCAGTACTGAGTCATGATAACTTGGCTATATACACAGGGTACCAGTACTGTGTCATGATAACTTGGCTATAAAGATGGCAGGGAACACGGCCCCTGTAATGTACTGGGCCATATGCACTACCCTGTTGTAGCACCTTGCGGTGGGATGCCAAGCAGTTGCCATACCAAGCGGTGATGCAGCCAGTCAAGATGCTGTCAATGGTGCAGCTGTGAAACCTTTTGAGGAACTGAGGGCCCATTACAAATCTTTTCAGCATCCTGAGGGGGAAGAGCCGTTGTTGTGCCTTCTTCATGACTCTGTTGGTGTGTGTAGACCATGTTAATACCTTATTGATGTGGAGGAACCTGAAGCTCTCGACCCGCTCCCTACAGCCCTGTCGATGTGGATGGCGGCGTGCTCGGCCCTCTGTTTCCTGTAGTCCATGATCAGCTCCTTTGTCTTGCTAACATTGAGGGAGAGGTTGTTGTCCTGGCACCACACTGCCAGGTCACTGACTTCCTCCCTATAGGCGGTCTCATCGTCGTCTGTGATCATGCCAACCACCTTCATGTCGTCAGTAATCTTAATGATGGTGTAGGAGTCGTGCCTTGCCACGCAGTCATGGGTAACAAGGAGTACAGGAGGGGACTACGCACGCCCCCCTGAGGGTCATCGTGGCAGATGTGTTGTTGCCTACCCTCAACACCTGGGTGCGTCCCGTCAGGATGTCCAGGATCCAGTTGAAGAGGAAGTTGTTCAGTCCCAGGGTCCTGAGCTTAGTGATGAGCTTGGATGGCTCTACCGTGTTGTTGCCTACCCTCAACACCTGGGTGCGTCCCGTCAGGATGTCCAGGATCCAGTTGAAGAGGAAGTTGTTCAGTCCCAGGGTCCTGAGCTTAGTGATGAGCTTGGATGGCTCTACCGTGTTGTTGCCTACCCTCAACACCTGGGTGCGTCCCGTCAGGATGTCCAGGATCCAGTTGAAGAGGAAGTTGTTCAGTCCCAGGGTCCTGAGCTTGGATGGCTCTACCGTGTTGTTTCCCTACCCTCAACACCTGGGTCTCCCGTCAGGATGTCCAGGATCCAGTTGAAGAGGAAGTTGTTCAGTCCCAGGGTCCTGAGCTTAGTGATGAGCTTGGATGGCTCTACCGTGTTGTTGCCTACCCTCAACACCTGGGTGCGTCCCCATGGGAAGTCCAGGATCCAGTTGAAGAGGAAGTTGTTCAGTCCCAGGGTCCTGAGCTTAGTGATGAGCTTGGATGGCTCTACCGTGTTGTTGCCTACCCTCAACACCTGGGTGCGTCCGTCAGGATGTCCAGGATCCAGTTGAAGAGGAAGTTGTTCAGTCCCAGGGTCCTGAGCTTAGTGATGAGCTTGGATGGCTCTACCGTGTTGTTGCCTACCCTCAACACCTGGGTGCGTCCCGTCAGGATGTCCAGAATCCAGTTGAAGAGGAAGTTGTTCAGTCCCAGGGTCCTGAGCTTAGTGATGAGCTTGGATGGCTCTACCGTGTTGTTGCCTACCCTCAACACCTGGGTGCGTCCCGTCAGGATGTCCAGGATCCAGTTGAAGAGGAAGTTGTTCAGTCCCAGGGTCCTGAGCTTGGATGGCTCTACCGTGTTGTTGCCTACCCTCAACACCTGGGTGCGTCCCGTCAGGATGTCCAGGATCCAGTTGAAGAGGAAGTTGTTCAGTCCCAGGGTCCTGAGCTTAGTGATGAGCTTGGATGGCTCTACCGTGTTGTTGCCTACCCTCAACACCTGGGTGCGTCCCGTCAGGAAGTCCAGGATCCAGTTGAAGAGGAAGTTGTTCAGTCCCAGGGTCCTGAGCTTAGTGATGAGCTTGGATGGCTCTACCGTGTTGTTGCCTACCCTCAACACCTGGGTGCGTCCCGTCAGGATGTCCAGGATCCAGTTGAAGAGGAAGTTGTTCAGTCCCAGGGTCCTGAGCTTGGATGGCTCTACCGTGTTGGACGCCGCCCTATAGTCAATGAACAGCATTCTCACATAGGTGTTCCTCTTGTCCAGGTAGGAAAGGGCAGTTCGGAGGCAATAGAGAATGAATCATCTGTGGATCTGTTGGGGTGGAATGTGAATTGGAGAAGGCTCCAGTGTGTCTGGAATGATGGTGTTGATGTGAGCCTTTAAAAGCATTTCGGGGCAACAGATGTGAGTGCCACGGGCGCTAGTCATTTAGACAGGTTACCTTGGCATTCTTGGGCACAGGGACTATGGTGGTCTGCTTGAAACATGTAGGTATTACAGACTGGGTCAGGGAAAGGTTGAAAATGTCCGTGAAGACACCAGCTGGTCAGTGCATGCTCTGAGTATGCATCCTAGTGATCCATCTGGCCCCATAGCCATGTCAATGTTAACCTGTTTATAGTCCCTACTCAAGTCCTGCCACATCCAACGAGTGCCAGAGCTGGTGTAGTAGGATTCCATCTTAGTCCTGTATTGATGTTTTGACTGTTTGATGGCTCATCTGAGGTCGTAGTGAGATTTCTTATAAACGGCCGGGTTAGTGTTCTAGTCTTTAGCTCAGTGAGGATGTTGCCTGTAATCCATGGCTTCTGGTTGGGATATGTACGTTGGGTCATTGTGGGGATGACGTCATTGACACAATTATTAATGAAGCTGGTGACTGATGAGGTAAACACCACCATTTTATCAGATGAATTCCGGAACATAGTTCAGTCTGTGCTGGCGAAACAGTCCTGTAACTTAGTGTTCGCTTCATCAGACCACTTACGTATTGAACTGGTATTTCCTATTTCAGTTTTTGCTTGTAAGCAGGAATCAGGAGGATAGAGTTCTGGTCCGATTGGCCAAACGGAGGGCAAGATAGAGTTTTGTATGTGTTTCTGTGTGTGGAGTAAAGGTGATCTAGAGTTTTGTATTTGTTTCTGTGTGTGGAGTAAAGGTGATCTAGAGTTTTGTATGTGTTTCTGTGTGTGGAGTAAAGGTGATCTAGTTTCTGTGTTTCTGTGTGTGGAGTAAAGGTGATCTAGAGTTTTGTACGTGTTTCTGTGTGTGGAGTAAAGGTGATCTAGTTTCTGTGTTTCTGTGTGTGGAGTAAAGGTGATCTAGTTTCTGTGTTTCTGTGTGTGGAGTAAAGGTGATCTAGAGTTTCTGTGTTTCTGTGTGTGGAGTAAAGGTATTCTAGAGTTGCTGTGTTTCTGTGTGTGGGGTAAAGGTGATCTAGAGTTTTGTACGTGTTTCTGTGTGTGGAGTAAAAGTGATCTAGAGTTTCTGTGTTTCTGTGTGTGGAGTAAAGGTAATCTAGTTTCTGTGTTTCTGTGTGTGGAGTAAAGGTGATCTAGTTTCTGTGTTTCTGTGTGTGGAGTAAAGGTGATCTAGAGTTTTGTATGTGTTTCTGTGTGTGGAGTAAAGGTGATCTAGTTTCTGTGTTTCTGTGTGTGGAGTAAAGGTGATCTACTTTCTGTGTTTCTGTGTGTGGAGTAAAGGTGATCTAGAGTTTTGTACGTGTTTCTGTGTGTGGAGTAAAGGTGATCTAGAGTTTTGTATGTGTTTCTGTGTGTGGAGTAAAGGTGATCTAGAGTTTATGTGTTTCTGTGTGTGGAGTAAAGGTGATCTAGAGTTTCTGTGTTTCTGTGTGTGTTGTAAAGGTGATCTAGAGTTTTGTATGTGTTTCTGTGTGTGGAGTAAAGGTGATCTAGAGTTTTTTATGTGTTTCTGTGTGTGGGGTAAAGGTGATCTAGAGTTTTGTATGTGTTTCTGTGTGTGGAGTAAAAGTGATCTAGAGTTTCTGTGTTTCTGTGTGTGGAGTAAAGGTATTCTAGAGTTTCTGTGTTTCTGTGTGTGGGGTAAAAGTGATCTAGTTTTTGTGTTTCTGTGTGTGGAGTAAAGGTGATCTAGAGTTTCTGTGTATCTGTGTGTGGGGTAAAGGTATTCTAGAGTTTTGTATGTGTTTCTGTGTGTGGGGTAAAGGTGATCTAGAGTTTCATTTACCAATAGAACAGAGCCTGTCTAGTTTGTTCTCTGGTGATTGGTCATTTACCAATAGAACAGAGCCTGTCTAGTTTGTTCTCTGGTGATTGGTCATTTACCAATAGAACAGAGCTTGTCTAGTTTGTTCTCTGGTGATTGGTCATTTACCAGTAGAACAGAGCTTGTCTAGTATGTACTCTGGTGATTGGTCATTTACCAATAGAACAGAGCTTGTCTAGTTTGTTCTCTGGTGATTGGTCATTTACCAATAGAACAGAGCTTGTCTAGTATGTACTCTGGTGATTGGTCATTTACCAATAGAACAGAGCTTGTCTAGTATGTTCTCTGGTGATTGGTCATTTACCAATAGAACAGAGCTTGTCTAGTATGTACTCTGGTGATTGGTAATTTACCAATAGAACAGAGCTCGTCTAGTATGTTCTCTGGTGATTGGTCATTTACCAATAGAACAGAGCTCGTCTAGTATGTACTCTGGTGATTGGTCATTTACCAATAGAACAGAGCTTGTCTAGTATGTACTCTGGTGATTGGTCATTTACCAATAGAACAGAGCTTGTCTAGTTTGTTCTCTGGTGATTGGTCATTTACCAATAGAACAGAGCTTGTCTAGTATGTACTCTGGTGATTGGTCATTTATCAATAGAACAGAGCTGGTCTAGTATGTTCTCTGTTGATTGGTCATTTACCAATAGAACAGAGCTTGTCTAGTATGTACTCTGGTGATTGGTCATTTACCAATAGAACAGAGCTTGTCTAGTATGTACTCTGGTGATTGGTCATTTACCAATAGAACGGAGGGTACAGGTGTTTATTTGTCTCCTCAGGGAGCCCACTTGTTTGCCTCTTTTGCAGCGTCTCTTCCTCTTTTGAGTCCCGGGATTAGGGCCTCTGGTCTGAGCAGTATGTCAACAGCTGCCAACTTGTTGAAGTAGACATCTGAATCCAAATGGAAGTTAGGGATCACTGTTCTGATGTCCAGAAGCTCTTTTCGGTCATAGGAAACTATGTTGAAAATAAAGATTCACCCCGTGTATATAGTTATCATTGACTATCCACTGCAGAGACATCTTCATTCATCTTCACACACACACACACACACACACACACACACTGAAGTTCTGAGCCGGGCCTTGTCCTGGTCCCTGCCCCCTGTTGGTCAGCCCCTGAACCCATGGAGGCCAGGACTAGCAGAGAACATAGTGTGTTTGGCACACTTATTCATTCTTGCTTGATTTCTGCAATGTGCTCATTTTTGTTTTTGCCAGTCTGGTTTTTTAGTGGCACAAAAGAAGTGAATACTAAAAGTGGGATAAAAAAGGTGGGCTATACTGTATTATAATGGATTATTTTGAGCAGCTTTGTGTTGCTAATTTACAGTCACTGTGTGCCTGCAGGCTATATGGCTACAGGGGACCCAGAAGATTAGCTACACAGACAACATCTTAATGATTCAATAGGATAACATCTGACTGACAGACACAGTCACAGATCAGCTCTCCTACAACCTTTAGGTAGACTTTTACATTACATTAGATTCACTTATTTTCTCAAGTATACCATAGTATTGTTATTTCTCATTTTCATGTTGTTGAATATGTGAGCCTATAATTAATCAGGGGGACACACACACACACACAAAAACTATTTTGAGTGCGTCATGAATTCATTTCAATGTCACAAAAATAGCGATAGGCCTATATATTTCTGTCCATGGCTTTGACAATATCATATAGATTGGATAAAGTGTTCATGACGTCTCTAGTTGAATAGTCAGAGCAGCGGGGCGGTTTTCCCGCTGCTATTGGCTATACAACCGGGAGAGGCGTGGCTCCGTTAGACAAAACAGTCTACGCACCTCGGACTGAACCATACAAACCGCTGTTAAACTCAATAGAAGGAGGTCTCAACCCTACAGAAAAGCAGGACCTATAGACCAGCACCCTTATCATACAGTTCTTTTGACAGTGTGCACATTCTGCACAGACTTATTCTGCAATAACAGACAGTATTTGTTGGTGTTCTGGTCCAAAATCAGCAGCTATGGATTTGGTGTGGCTGGTGAGTTTGACTGTGAGCTTCGGAACCTGGTTCGCCTCCGCAGAGAGACATAGCGTCTTCTGGAATATCACAAACCCAAAGTAGGTGTTCTTAATCTCTTTCTCTCTGTGTGTGCGTATTTTGGTGTAGCACACATTAAAAGTGTGTGTGATTTCTGTTTACGCGCACCTAGTGCTCAACTCACTTTGAGAATGATTATCTGACACTACACCAGGCCAATTTAAATAAACTTTCTGTCATGGGATAAATACTGTGTGTCTCATCCACTCAATGGATATCCTACGCGCTGAATTTCCTCGGTTCTTTAACAGACTGGACACACACGGCCTGGTTGAATCAACGTCGATTGCACGTCATTTCAATGAAATGTTGAACCAATGTGGAATAGAAGTGTACATCTGGATTTTGTTATTGCTTTTATTTCTTCCACTTGTAGGATATGTGCCTTGTTGTATTAGCTGTCTGCTTGCCCTTTTAACCAGGTAACAGAATTGTAATCAGGCTATGGGAGGCCAATCGCGCAGCAGGGCATAAACCGAGAACAAGGGAAAGATTGGGAACGAATTCTGAGACAGATGGACAGACAGAATCAACCATATATATGATCTCGATACATAGACAGACTTCCTCACACAGCATAAAAATAAAGCCTGACATGAACCAACTCGACCTGAGTGTCTGAATATAGACTGTATGTCTGTGTTTCACTCTAGTGGTGCTGTTGACAGTCTGACACTTCAGCTCTCCAAGGGGGGGGGGGATGTCCAATGCTGATTGATTTGGGGTCAGAAAGTGTATTGCTACCCTGCCACTCAGTGGGATCAATGGAGCTTGACAGCATATGTGAGGCAGTGTGATTTATTGAGCTTTTAGCACAGAGCTGAAGATGGTGAGAAAGAAGGATGGATTATTTTAGAGAGAAAATGGACAAAGACTGAGGGGTCACGGTTTCAGCCGACTCTGGGTCGACGTTATTGTACCTTCTTATCGGCCTTTTTGTGTTACCTTAATTCGATTTGCACTTTGTCTCTGTAGCCTCATTCTCCTTAGGACAATGGTGATGACAGAACACTAAATTAGATTTCCTATGAAATGGGAAAGACATTGGTTTTGTAATTGAATTAATGACGTGAGCACAGGAAAATATTGTTGACGAGTCATAGCATGTCATGCGTCGTGACGTAATGGGTTTTTGTCGGTGTGAGTCAGTCGTGTACTTTACCTGTTCTGTACGCAGGTCTGACTTCACCTGGGTTTGTCGGTATGACAGCACTGAGACGGTGCCTCGAGCACAAGGAACATGACTTCTGTTGATCAGGTGATATGAGGAAGAGAGAGGGAGAAAAGAACCGAAGAGAAGGACCTCTGAACTAAACTAAAAGAAAGCGGTTATAGAGGAGAAATCGGTGCTTCAGAGTTGTAGGTCAAGTGAGAATTGCTATGAATGCAGAGAACATTTGAGGGGCAGTGTTCTGTGTGTGGTGTGTGTGTGTGTGTGTGTGTGTTTAACTATACTTGTGCGGACAGGAAGTCCCCACCAGAATAGTAAACAAACATTTGACCAACTGGGGACATTTTGTTGATCCCCACAAGATCAAATGTTATTTCTAGGATCTAGGGTTAGGAGCTAGGTTTAGGTTAGGGTTGGGGGTTAACCTTGTCCCCACAAGTTTAGCTGCGCAAGACTGTGTTCTTTAATCCGGCTCTGGACTACATTCCCACTTTAACTTGTGTTGCATAACATCATCAACAACAACAATCATCATGTACACTAATCCTTTTCGTAGCAGACTAAAGATAGACTAACACATAACCAGACAGATATGTTCACACAGTGTCCACTAAAGACCGATAGACTCACACTGATAACTATTACTCATGATACAAGCTCTACTCACATTCTCTACTGCATATGTCTCACACACACACACACTTTTTTCTCCCAGAATTCTTTATCTAAAGTCTCTGAAAACCTCCAATTGGAACTCAGTGAATGTGGTTTTCAGAAGGAGAATAATCAGTGTTAAAAATGAAGACTTAATCCTAGTCTGGGCCGTACCCACCTGCTACTGTTACCATATGTTTACTGTATAATCCCTCGTCCTTCTCTTTAATCCCTCCTTCTCAGTTTCTATCGTTCTTTTTCAACTTTCTCTCTGGGCAGTTCTCAGACTTCTTTCAGCCTGAAAGCCCAATCTGGTTCCTCAACTGTCGTCCCACTTTACACTGTGTCTCAACCACCTGATTCACTCCCATGTGATCAATCTGTCAGTCAGACTGACAGCCAGTGAATCACTGAGTCTAATTGATTCTAATTGATTCCTGGCTGATTGATCTAAGGCGATCAGGTGTAAACTGATGTTTACTGACTGACTTCGGATGGTAACACACAGATCGCTCAGTGAGTGTGTACAGTTGTCAGTCTCCAACTTGACTGGTATAGAAACTGGTTTTTGTGTGTGTGTGAGAGAGACTGGGCTTGTTTCGACCTGATCCAACAGCTTAATCATTAGTTCTGGCGCAATGCCTTGTTACTGGAAGTGTGTTTTTGTTTTTGACTGAGGGTGAGTGTGTAGTGTTGCCTGAACTCCAATGTCAGAGAAAGGGAGGGGCCCTATATGTAGGCGATATTACGGAGCACTGGTAAATCAGTGACACACACACACACACACTCTCTCTCTCTCGGGGCAGGAGGGAGGAGTTGGGTGTTAATATTAGTAGCAGCCAGCATTCCACACTTCCCCTGTTACTATACTCAACTCTGTCAGCTGTGTTCGACCCCCCTTTCCTTCTCTCCCTCCCTCTGTACCTGTCTGTTCCTCTCTCCATTGTCACTCCCTCTTCTCCACACCAGCTGCGTCTTCTCCAGCTTGTTATTGCCTGACCACCTCTATCTCACTCTCTGTTTCCATGAGTTCATCTCTACCACATATTCAAGTATTCATGTTCTCCTCTCCTATATAGCTACATTTCCAATCCTCTGTCTTTTGTCTTTCCCTCTCGTGTTGTTGAGGTGTTGGGCTTGTCTGAACAGATATGTCCTAGAGGAAGAGGTTTAGGGTTGTGGTGGCTGGTGGGGGAAGAGGGTGGTGTGGTTGTAATGTTAAATGTGTGATTTTCTTCTCTGTTGTAAAGCTCTTCTTTCCTCAGGCTACATTCCCCCTCTCTCTATTCTGAAACCCTCCCCTCTCTCTATTCTGAAACCCTCTGCTCTCTATTCTGAAACCCTCCTCTCTCTCTCTCTCTCTCTCTCTCTCTCTCCTTCTCCCCTCCCCTCTCTCTATTCTGAAACCCTCCGCTCTCTATTCTGAAACCCTCCTCTCTCTCTCTCCTTCTCCCCTCTCTCTATTCTGAAACCCTCCCCTCTCTCTATTCTGAAACCCTCCCCTCTCTCTATTCTGAAACCCTCCCCTCTCTCTATTCTGAAACCCTCCCCTCTCTCTCTCTCTCTCTCTCTCCTTCTCCCCTCTCTCTATTCTGGATCCCACCTTTCAATTCAAGGGGCTTTATTGGCATGGGAAACATGTTAACATTGCCAAAGCAAGTCTCTCTCCCTCCCACCTCATCTGTCGCTCTGGGTCTCTAATCCTACAGCAGAATGAGGGGGAAATGCATGCGCACACAGATTACAGACAATCTGAGCTGTAATCTGACTAGCTGACCCATAGACACTAAAATCGTCATCGTCATTCTGCTGCTTTTTATATTTAGAATAGATTATATCCCTGTTATCTCTCTGCCGTAGTGTGTGTGTGTGTTAGTAAATCTGAAGCTCCTTAAATATGTAGAGGAACATATCCTACTGAGAACAATCAGTTAAAGGAGCCAATCGGGTATCTGCAGTCAGTCAGCTACACAGCGTATAGTTCTATCCATTCAATCACATCTAGGCATATAGCTTGTTTCCTGCTGACATAACAGCTGTCTTACCTAACACTCTCACACACACATTATCATGGATGTAACATAAAACGCTTTGCCGTGTTTAAATTATGGATTTTTTTTTAAATACTTTAATTAGCACCACCTGGGCCCCCTTCCATCTCAACTCTTCCTCTCTGCTCCTTATCTATGGTCCCAACTTCCTCTCTCTCTCCGTTAGTCCCTCTCTTTCTCACAGACCCTGCTCTGTTTTCCTGAGTAGTTTTCCACACAGATCAAAGCAGCTTGCTGTGTCTCCCCACTGTTACTGTTTGACTCAATTCTACAGGACTGAGGACTGCTTTATCCTCACGTTATCACATTGTGTGTGTAGGGTCATGTTTGTGTGTCCAGTATCATCTCATGTAGCATTTCAGAGATGGCTCTCTGTTGCCCCCTAAGGGCCACTTCCAGTCTCAGGCCTGACTGACCTTTTCCTTCCTTTCTTTCTTTCTTTCTTTCTTTCTCTGTTTGAAGCAGCCAGGATATTTCCAGCAATAATTTTTGCAATTCATGACATTCACTTTGAATGAATGAAAATAGTTTTGACCCCAACCGTGTTATTCTGTATAATCCAGATTGAACCAGGGTTAGTTGGAATATAATCGCCCTGGTTGAGAGACCTGTGAGTCTAGTTCTCCTCATTGACCCAAACCAAGCTGCATATCTAGCAACCTGCCAACATGTAGCCTCTTTCTATTCATCTGAAAGAGAGAGTTGGGAACAGAAAGCGGGGGATGGGTAGAAGAGGAAGGGATTTGTGTTGAGAAATTAGGCTGTCATGAAGAGCTCTGATATGTTACCTTTTTAAGAGCAAGGGAAGAATAGAGGATGAACGGAGGAAGAGGGTGGGTGGGTTAGTTTAGAGCGCATAAAGGGTAGAAAGACTGAAGGAGGAGAGATGGGACATGGCTGGAGGGAGGGGAGATGGGACATGGCTGGAGGGAGGGGAGATGGGACATGGCTGGAGGGAGGGGAGATGGGACATGGCTGGAGGGAGGAGAGATGGGACATGGCTGGAGGGAGGAGAGATGGGACATGGCTGGAGGGAGGAGAGATGGGACATGGCTGGAGGGAGGAGAGATGGGACATGGCTGGAGGGAGGAGAGATGGGACATGGCTGGAGGGAGGAGAGATGGGACATGGCTGGAGGGAGGAGAGATGGGACATGGCTGGAGGGAGGAGAGATGGGACATGGCTGGAGGGAGGAGAGATGGGACATGGCTGGCGGGAGGGGAGATGGGACATGGCTGGCGGGAGGGGAGATGGGACATGGCTGGAGGGAGGGAGATGGGACATGGCTGGCGGGAGGAGATGGGACATGGCTGGAGGGAGGGAGATGGGACATGGCTGGAGGGAGGGAGATGGGACATGGCTGGAGGGAGGAGAGATGGGACATGGCTGGAGGGAGGAGAGATGGGACATGGCTGGAGGGAGGAGAGATGGGACATGGCTGGCGGGAGGGGAGATGGGACATGGCTGGCGGGAGGGGAGATGGGACATGGCTGGCGGGAGGAGAGATGGGACATGGCTGGCGGGAGGGGAGATGGGACATGGCTGGCGGGAGGGGAGATGGGACATGGCTGGCGGGGGGAGATGGGACATGGCTGGAGGGAGGGGAGATGGGACATGGCTGGAGGGAGGGAGATGGGACATGGCTGGAGGGAGGAGATGGGACATGGCTGGAGGGAGGGGAGATGGGACATGGAGGGGAGATGGGACATGGAGGGGAGATGGGACATGGAGGGAGGGAGGGGAGATGGGACATGGAGGGAGGCTGGAGATACTGAGGGAGGGGAGATGGGACATGGCTGGAGGGAGGGGAGATGGGACATGGCTGGAGGGAGGGGAGATGGGACATGGAGGGGAGATGGGACATGGAGGGGAGATGGGACATGGAGGGGAGATGGGACATGGAGGGAGGGAGGGGAGATGGGACATGGAGGGAGGGAGGGGAGATACTGAGGGAGGGGAGATGGGACATGGCTGGAGGGAGGGGAGAAAAGGTTGTGTTGACATTTTTAAAGGCTCTCAAACCCTGCAATTCCTTATAAAGAATCACACATGCGATGAATAGGTGGTGGTAGTAATAATTGGAGTCTGGATGTGATAATGGGGGTTGGGACAGAATGATTAGACTCCTGTTATTCTGACCTGTTGGAGCGTGACAGACAGAAGAATGGCCTCTTTGGAACTCTCCTCTTGGGAGAGAATGTGGGAGATTAGAGAGCGAGATTAGAGCGTTCTAGAGGTTCTACTAGGGGAGTTGGTGTATAATACTGTATTAGTAGATACAACTCAAACCCAGATTACAACTGACAGGCTTATATCCTCTTGAGTTGAGGTGTGAACGTGGGATACCAAAGTGAATTAATAGGGTCATTTATACACCTGTGTGTGAAGATTTTATAGTTGTATGGTGTGAGAGCATTCTATTCCACAGACTCTCACATACCCCAGAAGCCCTGTCATGACATTCCTCGTGTGTGTGTGTGTGTGTGTGTGTGTGTGTGTGTGTTGCCGACTATCTGTGGAGTATATGGTGGGTTTTGTTAACAGTGCTGACTCCCCTTCAGACCCGCTGTGTGTGACTAGACTCTCCCTTGCTGAGTCAGTAAGGAGTGTGTATGAGGATTCTGACTCTGAACTCTAACCCCTGTGACTTGCCTGACAGTTTGTAACATTCCCCAAAGAATGAGAGCAGGAGGAGACGGGGAGAAAGGAGAGCATTTTGGTTGTGGGTTTTTATATGGAAAACACTGGAGGGATGGTAGGGAGAGAAGAGAAATGGGCCTTTAAGTAGGGAAGAGAAGAGAAGAGAGGGATGGCATGTGAATCTAGAGGGGAGAGATGTGATAACAGCAAGAGATGAGGAGAGGACTTCAAAGCTGTTGAGAACTTAATGAGGTGTTAAACAACTCACCCAAATCACCCTACTGTCATAACCACCTACCACACACACACTCAAAGCAAACACACACATCTGTGACGCAGTAGCTGCAGTAGCAGCTCTGTGAACTGTTCAGTTCAGAGGAGAGGTGAAGGGAGACTACCTTCACACAACTCAGTGAGACACACACACACACACACACACACACACACACACACACACACACACCTCAGTGAGACAGGCAGGCTCTGCCCTGATAAACAGATGTGCTCAAGTGCCTGGGCTGTGAGGCGGCCTGAATTATGGTATTCAGAGAACCTCTCTCTCCCTCACATGTGTAGCTATCACATTAACGCAACTCTCACTCTCCTGTGAACAGACTACTGTTCGGAGGGAGGGAGGAAGGGGTGCTTGTGTTCCAGTTGTGAGTCTGGCCCTGTGTCAAATGGCTTCAATCAGCTGAACTTCTCCCAGATCCCTAGGCTGAGATTGCGCACACACACACACACACAACCCCTCCCATTGATAAGTACGGCCGTCAACGTTACTGTAAATCTAGCTTCATCATGATTATTGTACAGAGTCAATTATGGGCAACATGGACCACGTAGCTACTATGGCTCTCAGCATTTTGCACAACATACCTCATCACATCTACATCAGCCTCTACTAGTGAGCAGAGGACACTGAGCACAGCCTTGGGGCTAGAGGGGGTGAAGGATGGGGGGCAGACTGGAGTCTAGTCAGCTCCAGGGTTTATGTCTTTAGGGGGAGGAGTAATTGCACCCTATTCAGAACCCCTCCTCCCTTTGTGGGCAACAGCTTGGCCCCAGACCCCAGATAGCTTTTAATTAAGTAGGAAGAGCGACAAAGGGAGATCTGAAAGTGTGTTTGTGTGGAGTGACAGATTAGCAACAGAATATGTGTTTTGGCAGCTTTAGACAGGAACATGTTTTTAAGGAGAAGCTGTGATTAGTGTGGAAATCGGGTGGATTCCATTCAGTTAGGAGTCTCTTTACTCTACTGTAGCAGTGCAGTTCTCTCGTGCCGTTCATCTCAACCCTGTCATTACCAGTCTGAGTCAAAGAAAATAAATTAGAAAGGAACACAGATTTGTTTGTCAATTAAGCGCTTGAACCGCAGACCGGTGTGTGTGCATGCGAAGGCTAAGCCAAAGATATCATCCTGTTTTGAAGTGGTGTGTGAGAGAGTCTCATCTAGCTATTAGCCCTGGCTAATGAGCCTAGTTACGGGCTCTGCTAACAATACATGTTGTGACAGGCAGGTTACTCTCGCTAGGTCTCTCTCTCTCACTCACACACACACACACACACAGTGGCAGGGGGGTTAGAGACCCACATGGAGCCAGTGTGTCTGTCACTTAAGGACAACAACAACAGTAGAGAAAGGAGGGATGGAAGGAGGGATGAAAGGAGGGAGGCAGGATAGCAAATACCTCCTGTTCCAGGCTTTGATGTTTGGACACACACTAACACAACATAAACATGTATGAACTGGGTTCTTCACACTGTCTCTCTCACACACAAAGCTAGTGTATACATTACTATGAGCCCTTCCTCCCTAATTAAAGTGCCACCAGCTGCCTGTGATACAGATGCTCTCTCTCTCTCGTGGCACAGAACAGAGCCACACACCCAGAGTATGTGTCAGGGTGTTTGTGCTGTGGCCTGTGTGGATGTCTGTTCAGTCCAGGGCTGGGAACCAATGAGACTCTGATGTGCATATTCTACTGATTACATCCTCAGGGATAACAAGCTCTTACCCACAGTCAATCGCTCTTCCAGAAAAGTGTGTGTGTGTGTGTACCCTGCCAGCACCACTGACTCCACTCGGCAACACAACTCCTAGTCCCTGTGTGAGCTGAATAATAATAGGCCTGGAGGACAGCTGGAAATCACTGTTTTAATTTGGTACCAGATACAGCACTTGGTTTCTTTCATCTCTCTAACTTTCCTTCCTACCAGAAATATACGTTCCACTGCTCTACCCAATGTTCTAGGGTTTATTTCATGAGGTGTGTGTGTGTTAGACATTTGTGTCCTTTCACGTGTATACCTCAGTAGATTGGAGGGGTTGACTGGAGGGAGGGAGGGTGAAACCACCACAACAACAGTTTAAAATCTAGAACTGAGATGGAGGGAAAGCTTAGAGTCATCAAGTTAAGGGAGGTGAAAAGGAACAGAAAGAGAGACTGTCTCCACCTCCCTCAATATGTATTTTTCATGGAGGGAGGAAGAAAGAAGTAGGAAGAGACATCAGGGGTGAAGAATCACTAGAGGAGTTAAAACAGTCACCCACTGACACTCCAACAGGTGCAGAGGGAAAGAAAGATGACAACTAACCCACTCAAATGACTTGTGTAGGAAGGGAGAGAGAGATTAAATGACTTGTGTAGGAAGGGAGAGAGAGATTAAATGATTTGTAGGAAGGGAGAGAGATTAAATGATTTGTAGGAAGGGAGAGAGAGATTAAATGACTTGTAGGAAGGGAGAGAGAGATTAAATGACTTGTAGGAAGGGAGAGAGAGATTAAATGACTTGTAGGAAGGGAGAGAGAGATTAAATGACTTGTAGGAAGGGAGAGAGATTAAATGACTTGTAGGAAGGGAGAGAGATTAAATGATTTGTGTAGGAAGGGAGAGAGAGATTAAATGACTTGTAGGAAGGGAGAGAGAGATTAAATGACTTGTGTAGGAAGGGAGAGAGAGATTAAATGACTTGTAGGAAGGGAGAGAGAGATTAAATGACTTGTAGGAAGGGAGAGAGAGATTAAATGACTTGTAGGAAGGGAGAGAGATTAAATGATTTGTGAAGGAAGGGAGAGAGAGATTAAATGACTTGTAGGAAGGGAGAGAGAGATTAAATTATTTGTGTAGGAAGGGAGAGAGAGATTAAATGACTTGTGTAGGAAGGGAGAGCGAGATTAAATGACTTGTGTAGGAAGGGAGAGCGAGATTAAATGACTTGTGTAGGAAGGAGAGCGAGATTAAATGATTTGTGTAGGAAGGAGAGAGAGATTAAATGATTTGATTAAATGTAGGAAGGAGAGAGAGATTAAATGACTTGTAGGAAGGGAGAGAGATTAAATGATTTGTGTAGGAAGGGAGAGAGAGAGAGATTAAATGACTTGTAGGAAGGGAGAGAGAGAGAGATTAAATGACTTGTAGGAAGGGAGAGAGAGATTAAATGACTTGTAGGAAGGGAGAGAGAGATTAAATGACTTGTAGGAAGGGAGAGAGATTAAATGACTTGTAGGAAGGGAGAGAGATTAAATGACTTGTAGGAAGGGAGAGAGATTAAATGACTTGTAGGAAGGGAGAGAGAGATTAAATGACTTGTAGGAAGGGAGAGAGAGATTAAATGACTTGTAGGAAGGGAGAGAGAGATTAAATGACTTGTAGGAAGGGAGAGAGATTAAATGATTTGTGTAGGAAGGGAGAGAGAGATTAAATGACTTGTAGGAAGGGAGAGAGAGATTAAATGATTTGTAGGAAGGGAGAGAGAGATTAAATGACTTGTAGGAAGGGAGCGAGAGATTAAATGACTTGTAGGAAGGGAGAGAGAGATTAAATGACTTGTAGGAAGGGAGAGGGAGATTAAATGACTTGTAGGAAGGGAGAGGGAGATTAAATGACTTGTGTAGGAAGGGAGAGAGAGATTAAATGACTTGTGTAGGAAGGGAGAGAGAGATTAAATGACTTGTGTAGGAAGGGAGAGAGAGATTAAATGACTTGTGTAGGAAGGGAGAGAGATTAAATGACTTGTAGGAAGGGAGAGAGAGATTAAATGACTTGTAGGAAGGGAGAGAGATTAAATGACTTGTAGGAAGGGAGAGAGATTAAATGACTTGTAGGAACGGAGAGTGAGATTAAATGACTTGTAGGAAGGGAGAGAGAGATTAAATGATTTGTGTAGGAAGGGAGAGAGAGATTAAATGACTTGTGTAGGAAGGGAGAGGGAGATTAAATGTGTAGGAAGGGAGAGGGAGATTAAATGACTTGTGTAGGAAGGAGAGAGAGATTAAATGACTTGTAGGAAGGGAGAGAGAGATTAAATGACTTGTAGGAAGGGAGAGAGAGATTAAATGATTTGTGTAGGAAGGGAGAGAGAGAGAGATTAAATGATTTGTGTAGGAAGGGAGAGAGAGAGAGATTAAATGACTTGTGTAGGAAGGAGAGAGAGAGAGATTAAATGATTTGTGTAGGAAGGGAGAGAGAGAGAGATTAAATGACTTGTGTAGGAAGGGAGAGCGAGATTAAATGATTTGTGTAGGAAGGGAGAGAGAGATTAAATGACTTGTGTAGGAAGGGAGAGAGAGATTAAATGACTTGTGTAGGAAGGGAGAGCGAGATTAAATGACTTGTGTAGGAAGGGAGAGCGAGATTAAATGATTTGTGTAGGAAGGGAGAGAGAGATTAAATGACTTGTGTAGGAAGGGAGAGAGAGATTAAATGACTTGTGTAGGAAGGGAGAGAGAGATTAAATGACTTGTGTAGGAAGGGAGAGAGAGATTAAATGACTTGTGCAGACAGCGCATGTATATGACAGACAGAGAGACAGAAGGAGAAACTGTCACTCAATCTATTCTCCATGGATACAGCTGGCCAGTGAAACTCTACTCTTAAAACAACATGAGTGGAACCCTCCAGATGAGAGACAGATGAGGGATCGGCAGAAAGAGTGTAGGTGTGTAGTGGTGTGTTCTTGTCTAAATAAATACATCAAACAAGTTCAGCCAGTGACTCCTGATTAGCTACTCAGTAATTCTCCTTGTCTGGGTGACAGGTCTACACTAGGACTCACGCAATCACACACACACACACACACACACACACACACACACACACACACACACACACACGTGCCGCAGGTGCAAATATACAGACACACACACACACACACACACACGCGCGCGGTCTGTTTGGGCTGAGTCTTATTAACAGCTTTGTGTTTATGATTGTCTGTGTGTTTATTATGAGTGTGTGTTTATGATTGTCTGTGTGTTTATTATGAGTGTGTGTTTATGATTGTCTGTGTGTTTTATTATGAGTGTGTGTTTATGATTGTCTGTGTGTTTTATTATGAGTGTGTGTTTATGATTGTCTGTGTGTTTATTATGAGTGTGTGTTTATGATTGTCCGTGAGTGTTTATTATCAGTGTGTGTTTGAATAAGTTGGTTCTTCCATGCGTGTTTGTTCATGTGAGAGGAACAGCCCACCCAAACATGGGCTCAACTCTGTCATCTGGCTGGGAATGGGCTCAACTCTGTCATCTGGCTGGGAATGGGCTCAACTCTGTCATCTGGCTGGGAATGGGCTCAACTCTGTCATCTGGCTGGGAATGGGCTCAACTCTGTCATCTGGCTGGGAATGGGCTCAACTCTGTCATCTGGCTGGGAATGGGCTCAACTCTGTCATCTGGCTGGGAACTCTGTCATCTGGCTGGGAATGGGCTCAACTCTGTCATCTGGCTGGGAATGGGCTCAACTCTGTCATCTGGCTGGGAATGGGCTGTCATCTGGCAATGGGCTCTGTCATCTGGCTGGGAATGGGCTCAACTCTGTCATCTGGCTGGGAATGGGCTCAACTCTGTCATCTGGCTGGGAATGGGCTCAACTCTGTCATCTGGCTGGGAATGGGCTCAACTCTGTCATCTGGCTGGGAATGGGCTCAACTCTGTCATCTGGCTGGGAATGGGCCGTGATGATATTTCATAATGTTACGTTTGTTCCTTCGGTCAGTCAGAGACGACTACTTGATGTAAGGTCATCTAAAGGTAATAGCCAGCCATGTCACTAACCACCTTTCTCTTCTCTCGCTCCCTAGTTTCCTATGGGATGAGTACACAGTGGAGGTGAAAATCAACGACTACCTGGACATCATCTGTCCTCACTACACGCGTGGGGAGCTGCCGTCCCAGGAGGCCGAGCGGTACGTGCTGTACATGGTAGAGAAGGAGGACTATGAGGTGTGTAAGCCCCACTCCTTCGACCAGCTGCGTTGGGAATGTTCCCGGCCCTTCGCTGCCCACGCCCCCGAGAGGTTCTCCGAGAAGTTCCAGCGCTTCACCCCCTTCACCCTGGGCAAGGAGTTCAGACAGGGAGAGAGCTACTACTATATCTGTAAGTATATCAATACTGTAGTAGTACTACACATCAACTACTACCACTACTATCTATGTGAAGTACTTCTGAATGAATACTACCACTTAACTGTGCAATAGACTACTCTAACACAATGCTTGGGTATTTGTACTAAACATCTCTTCTCCCTCTTCAGCCAAGCCGCTGCATCACCACGGCCAGGAGTGTCTGAGACTGAAGGTGGATGTGGTTGGACCTCATGGTGAGCTCCATTCCCCTGTCTCCATCAACATGCTAGCATTCGCCTCTGTTAGCTTTAGCCTTTAGAGGGTTTTCCTATGGTAGCATTAGCTTCCGTTAGCATCAATGGCTAGGCTTAGTGTTCCTCATATTCAGTGGTGTTCCCGTTGGGTGTTCATACAATCAAGTTCTTACCAATGACTTCTTGTCTTCTACAGGTTCTGGGAAGGCCAAGGCTGACAAAGGCAAGGATGGAGCGATGGAGAAAGCGATGGATGGAGGAAAGGAAAAGATGGGAGGAGGAGGAGGAGGAGGAGGAGGAGTGCACAACCCCTCCAACAGGCTTCCAGCCGGTACGTCTCCCTTCTGTCCATCCAGTGAGACAGTCAGATGTATAGTAGAATTGTTCCACTTGTTTCTGATAATAACATGTTCTCTCTCTCTCTCTCTCTCTCCAGATGACCCTACTGTGTTGGAGCCGAAGGTTCAGAAGAGTGTGGGTAGTTCAGGTGTTCAGCTGGTCTCCCTGTCGGTCTTCTTCACCCTGTTCCCCGTCCTACTATCCCTGTTACTATGTTGAGACTGAGTTAAAGACCTAGCTACAGAGACACTGTCAACCCAATGCTGGACATTGGCACAAAGAAGATTTTTATAGATATTTTTATATTTGCAACTGGACTGAACTGCTGTGTGTGTGTGTGTGTGATTGGAACGTGGATCGTTCCAGAGACTATGATCTTCAAGAGTATTTTCTGAAGGATGTTTTTCTACATGTTTTTGTAAATGAAAGAGGATGGATGCTATTCCCCCTTTTTTCTCCTTTTCACTCCATTTGAAATGTATGGACACTTGGAAACCCCACTGACTCTGGAACAGATCTAACTGGAAACGTGATGTACTAATCGTTATTAGAAAACTGACAAAGGGATAATTGTTTTCATGATTACCCTGAATTGAATTGTAACAGTGATATACACTGGGTGTAAAAAAACATGATCAGCACCTTCTTAATATTGAGTTGCACCCCCTTTTGCCCTCAGAAAAGCCTCAATTCGTCAGGGCATGGACTCTACAAGGTGTCGAAAGCGTTCCACAGGGATGCTGGTCCATGTTGACTCCATTGCTTCCCACAGTTGTGTCAAGTTGGCTGAATGTCCTTTGGGTGGTGAAAGAGTATTGATATACACACAGGAAACTGTTGAGTGTGAAAAACCCAGCAGTGTTCCAGTTCTTGACACACTCAAACCGGTGTGCCTTGTACCTACCACCATACCCCGTTCAAAGGCACTTCAACCTTTTGTCTTGCCCATTCACCCTCTGAATGGCACACATACACAATCCATGTCTCAATTGTCTCAAGGCATAAAAATCCTTATTTAACCTGTCTCCTCCCCTTCATCTACACTGATTGAAGTGGATTTAGCAAGTGACATCATAGCTTTCACCTGGTCAGTCTGACATGGAAAGAGCAGGTGCTCCTAATGTTTTGTACACTCAGTGTATAATGTGGGTACATATTCTTGGTTCAATCTGAAATAGTTTGAGCCAAAGCCTACAGTAGTCCTCTGAAACGGCCTCATGTTTCCTCCTCTACATGTAGAGACTATTGATGTATATAGATGTATATGTATTAACTGACCTTCCTCTAAGAACGGTTCATGTCTTGTTTAGTGTAGTAGATACTCAGGTCAATGGGGATGTTTCTTCTTGACATGTCACTAAAATCAAACTAAAGTGTATTTGTCACGTCCACAGGATACAGCAGGTGTGAACAGTACAGTAAAATGCTTACTTACAAGCCCTTCCTCAACAATGCAGTATTCAATTATAATTCACTGTACAAAACCCAATGATGTGATAGATGCATACTCTAAAGCACAGATTAGCACACACTAGAACAAAACACACATTCTATGTTGTAGATATTCACAGATATCTACATAACCAGATCCTCTGTCATTGAGATGGTACAACAGCTTCTTGTGAACAAATTGGGCTTGTTTTAGTCATTGCTGGTTTGCTTTTGTATGTCTTTATGGTTTAGTGTTGAACAGATGTGTGTGTGTATAGGAACGAGATGGAGGGAATGGGAATTGAGGGGAAGGAGGAGAGCAAAGCGCTAATGACAGGATTCTGAGTGGGTGTTGTGATTGCATGACGGCTGGGAGCTGTGCTTCCTTCCTTTACTGATGGTCATTCATCGCATACTCTGATATACTGTAAACAACGTCACACAAACAACATAACTGGTACACTGGACATTATGGTGTGTGCACAGTAGGTTGGTGGCACCCTAATTGGGGAGAACTGACTCGTGGTAATGACTGGAGTGGAATCGGTGGAATGGTATCTCATACATAAACACATGGATGCCAGGTGTTTGATTCCATTCCATTAGCTCCGTTCCAGACATTATTATGAGCCGTCCTCCCCTCAGCAGCATCCGGTTTACAGGTGTTACACAAAATGCAAAGGAAATCCCTACATACAGACACTGTATAGTAATTTTGTTTTTGTAAATCTTTGTATGGAAAATGTGTACATTGTGAAAAATATGGAAATAACAGCATTTGTTTAAAATGTGAAAACTTTAATGTAATTAAAAAACAGTGATATAATAAATCTGACTTGAGTGCTTTCAATTCTCACATTTTATAGCCAAAAGTAAAGACATTGATGGTCACACTTTCAAAACTGTTACTTTTGACACAATTCACAGCTGGAGTTGAAATCTTTCACTGCAGCATTCTGACATTTGTTTTGATGGTTGACAAAGGTGACTCTCCAAGCCCCTCCATCTGCCCTCTGAAGAAATCTCACCCTTTCGCCAACTACCCTCATGTCTTTCCTGTGCGTTTCTCGCCTTCCCTTACTTTTGCCATTTCTGTCTTTCACCCTGGGCTGGGTTTCTCTGGCTTTAACATCACAGCCCTCTGGCCAAACATCTGTGGAGAGGGATATTATTTGGCCCTAAACAGAGTACACAGTGGCAGAATACCTGACCCCCTGTGACTGACCCGAACTTAAGGAAAGCCTTGTGTAACGAGTGTGATGAGAGTCGGGGAAGCAAGTTCAGGGAGTGAGTGTTTTAATAAATGAACTAAATACCAAATGAGAAACGCACAGAAATGATGAGGCCTTGGGAAGGAACCAAAGGGAGTGACATATATATACTCGGAGTGATGGAGTCCAGGTGAGTCTGATGACATGCAGGAGCGCGTCACAATGGTGACAGGTGTGTGCCATAACGAGCAGCCTGGTGACCTAGAGGCCGGAGAGGGCGCACACGTGACACTTTAACTATGTACAGACTCAGTGAGAATAGCCTTGCTATTGAGGAAAGCTGCCGTAGTCAGACCTGGCTCTTGAGAAGACAGTCTATGTGCACACTGCCCACAAAATGAGGTGGAAACTGAGCTGCACTTCCTAACCTCCTGCCCAATGTATGACCATATTAGAGACATATATTTCCCTCAGATTATACAGATCCACTGTTCATTTTTATTGTTTATTTCAGTTTTGTGTATTTTCTACTTCACTTGCTTTGGCAATGTTAACATGTGTTTCCCATGCCAAAAAAGCCTCTTGAATTGAAAATGTAAATAATAATTTGAGAGAGGAGAGAGAAGGGAGGAGAGAGGGGTGACAGGAGACCATGAGCAAACTGACACCTGGGTATGAAAGTGCTACTCTCGCTCTCTCCCTCATACTCTCCCTTGTCCTTTTATTTGCTATCTTGTCTCTTCTCTCCCCTCCCTCCCTTCCTCAATCCAATTCAAGGGCTTTATTGGCATGGGAAACATGTTGACATTGCCAAGCAAGTGAAACAGATGAACATTTTTTTTTTAAGAAGTAAAAAAGTTCCAAAGGAATTGATATTTTGTCAATTAGGGTGTGCAGGGTGAGTACGTGGTCTGTTGTATGGTAATTTGGTTAAAAAAAACTATTTGCTCCGTACATTGTTTTCACTGAATAAATGTATGAGTCTGCTGTTAAGGATAATGCAAAGGATTTTCCCAAGGTTGCTGTTGATGCATATCCAACAGTAGTTATTGGGGTCATTTGTCTCCATTTTGTGGTTTGCGGTGATCAGTCCTTGGATCAAAATATTGGGGAAGATGCCAGAGCTGTGGAGGATGTTAAAAAGTTTAAGTATAGCCGATTGGAATTTGTTGTCTGTGTATTTTATCATTTAATTTAGGATTACAACGCCACAGGCCTTTATGGGTTGGAGGGTTTGTATTTTGTCCTGTAGTTAATTCAATGTAATCGGAGAATCCAGTGGGTTCTGGTAGTCTTTAATAGCTGATTCTAATATTTGAATTTGTGAATGTATATGTTTTTGATGTTTGTTCTTAGTTATAGAGTCAAAAATATTGGAGAAGTGGTTTCTCCATATATCTCTGTTTTGGATAGATTACTCTTCTTGTTATTGTTTGTTTGGTGTGTTCCAGTTTTCCCAAATGTGGTTAGATTCTATGGATTATTCAAGTACATTAATTAAGCTGTTGTCCTACATGCTGACATGCTGTTGCTTCTTTTTCCGTAGTGTATTTCTGTATTGATTTAGTGATTCACAATAGTGAAGGGGTAGTCCCAGGTCTCTGGGTCTCTATGTTTTTGGTTGGTTAGGTTTCTCATTTTCTTTCTTTGTTTTTTCGCATTCTTCATCTACCTCTCTCTCTCTCTGCCCTGTCTCCTGTGAAAACTCCACATCTGCTGGCACCATGTTGAGTTGGACTGCAGGGCTGCCCATATAGGTAGTACCACCTATATGTACCAACCGGGGCTTACACAAGCTTTACAGTGCAAACAGAGGAGTTACCCAAATCTGTCATCTTCAATATCATATTTGAAGATTTTATTTCCAAATTGCTATATATCAATTTTCAGAAATGTTGGTAAATTAGCTTTTATTGTTTAAAGAAATTATGAACGAGTTTGTGTTTTTCACTATCTGGTCATGGCCTGGGGTTGTTCAATGTCAACAGTGAAGAGGCGACTCCGGGATGCTGGCCTTCTAGACACAGTTCCTCCGTCCAGTGTCTGTGTTCTTTTGCCCATCTTAATATTTTCTTTAAATTGGCCAGTCTGAGATATGGCTTTTTCTTTGCAACTCTGCCAAAAAGGCCAGCATCCCAGAGTCGCCTCTTCACTGTTGACGTTGAGACGGGTGTTTTGTGGGTACTATTTAATGAAGCTGCCAGTTGAGGACTTGTGAGGCGTCTGTTTCTCAAACTAGACACATTAATGTACTTGTCCTCTTTCTCAGTTGTGCACCGGGGCCTCCCACTCCTCTTTCTATTCTGGTTAGATTCAGTTTGCGCTATTCTGTGAAGGGAGTGGTACACAGCGTTGTACGAGATCTTCAATTTCTTGGCAATTTCTCATGTGAAATAGCCTTCATTCAGAAGAAAGTTCTTTGTTTCTGGCATTTTTATCCTGTAATCGAACCCACAAATGCTGACGCTCCAGATACTCAACTAGTCTAAAGAAGGACAGTTGTATTGCTTCTTTAATCATGACAACAGTTTTCAGCTGTGCTAACACAATTGCAAAAGGTTTTTCTAATGATCAATTAGCCTTTTAAAAGAATAAACTTGGATCAGCTAACACAATGGGCCACTGGAACACATGAGTGATGGTTACTGATAACAGGCCTCTGTAAATCTATGTAGATATTCCATTAAAATCAGCCATTTCCAGCTATAATAGTCATTTACAACATTAACAATGTCTACACAGTTTTTCTGATCAATTTGATGTTATTTTAATAGACAAAAAATGTGCTTTTCTTTCAAAAACAAGGACATTTCTAAGTGACCCCAAACTTTTGAACGGTAGTTTATATATATATATATAATTAAATACAGTAATATGAGATCTGTATTTAAAACGTTTACATTTGAATTTTTGTCATTTAGCAGATGCTCTTATCCAGAGCGACTTACAGTAAGTGCATTTATCTTAAGATAGCTAGGTGAGACAACCACATAGCACACTCAAATATACAGGATGCTAACATTCCATTCCAGCTAAACAATGCATATATAGCCTCTAGTGGTGTGGGGGCTGTGCTTTGGCAAAGTGGGTGGGGTTATATCCTTCCTGTTTGGCCCTGTCCGGGGGTGTCCTCGGATGGGGCCACAGTGTCTCCTGACCCCTCCTGTTTCAGCCTCCAGTATTTATGCTGCAGTAGTTTATGTGTCGGGGGGCTAGGGTCAGTTTGTTATATCTGGAGTACTTCTCCTGTCCTATTCGGTGTCCTGTGTGAATTTAAGTGTGCTCTCTCTAATTCTCTCTTTCTCTCTTTCTTTCTCTCTCTCGGAGGACCTGAGCCCTAGGACCATGCCTCAGGACTACCTGACATGATGACTCCTTGCTGTCCCCAGTCCACCTGGCCGTGCTGCTGCTCCAGTTTCAACTGTTCTGCCTTATTATTATTTGACCATGCTGGTCATTTATGAACATTTGAACATCTTGGCCATGTTCTGTTATAATCTCCACCCGGCACAGCCAGAAGAGGACTGGCCACTCCACATAGCCTGGTTCCTCTTTAGGTTTCTTCCTAGGTTTTGGCCTTTCTAGGGAGTTTTTCCTAGCCACCGTGCTTCTAACCCTGCATTGCTTGCTGTTTGGGGTTTTAGGCTGGGTTTCTGTACAGCACTTTGATATATCAGCTGATGTACGAAGGGCTATATAAATAAATTTGATTTGATTTGATAGCATTTTGCACCAAAAAAATTCATACACATCTAAAATCTATTAATTAAAAATCTTAGAAGTTATATTTTACACACAGATGAAGGTACCCATAAGCAATCATATGTGATGAAAAGGCACTGGTGGAAGAGTTGGTGGATATAGCATTTTGGAAATAAACTCTTCCTTTGGCATTTAAGATACAGAAACAGTCCTTGACTTTTTCCACATTTTGTTGGGTTACAAAGTGGGATTAAAGTGGATTTAATTGTCATTTTTGGTCAACAATCTACACAGCATACTCTGTAATGTCAAAGTGGAAGAAAAATTCTAACATTTATTACAATGTTGAAAAATAAAACACTAATACCTTGATTACATAAGTATTCAACCCCCTGAGACAAGACATGTTAGAAACACAGTTGGCAGCGATTACAGCTGTGAGTCTTTCTGGGTAAGTCTCTAAGAGCTTTGCATACTTGGATTGTGCAATATTTACCCATTATTATTTAAAAATTATTCAAGCTATGTCAAGTTGGTTGTTGATCTTGCCATAGATTTTCAAGCCAATTTATGTCAAAACTGTAACTAGGCCACTCAGGAAAATTCAATGTTGTCTTTGCAACTCCAGTGTATATTTGTCCTTGTGTTTTAAGTTATTGTCCTGCTAAAAGGTGAATTTGTCTCCCAGTGTCTGTTGCAAGGAAGGCTGAACCAGGTTTTCCTCTAGGATTTTGTCTGTGCTTAGCTGAATTACGTTTCTATTTATAAAAAAAATCCCTAGTCCTTGCCAATTCCAAGCATGCCCATAACATGATGCAGCCACCACCATGCTTGAAAATATGAAGAGTGGTACTCAGTGATGTGTTGTGTTGGATTTTCCCCAAACATAATGCGTTGTATTCACGACAAAAAGTTAAAGTTGCCTTGTTGAAAAAAGGATGCATGTTTTGGAATATTGTCTATGCTGTGCAAGCTTCCTTATTTTCACTCTGTCATTTAGGTTAGTATTGTGTAACTACAATGTTGTTGATCCATCCTCAGTTTTCTCCTATCACAGCCATTAAACTCTGTAACTGCTTTAAAATCACCATTGGCCTCATGGTGAAATTCCTGAGCAGTTTCCTTCCTCTCTGGCAAATGAGTTAGGAAGGACGCCTGTATCTTTGTAGTGACTGGGTGTATTGATACACCATTCAAAACCTAATTAATAACTTCACCATGCTCAAAGGGATATTCAGCGTCTTCTTACCAATCGGTGCCCTTCTTTGCGAGGCATTGAAAAAACTCCCTGGTCTTTGTGGTTGAATCTGTGCATGAAATTCACTACTCGATTGAGGGACCTTACAGATAATTGTATGTGTGGGGTACAGAGATGGGTTGGTCATAAAAAATATATGTTAACCACTATTATTGAACACAGAATGAGTCAATGCAACTGATTATGTGATTTGTTAAGCACATTTTTACTCCTGAACTTATTGAGGCCATAACAAAGGGGTTGAATACTTATTGACTCAAGACATTTCAGCTTTTAATTTTGTATTAATTTTCGAAATGTTTCTACAAACAAAACACATTTTTGACATGGGGTATTGTGTGTAGATCAGTGACACAAAATCTCTAATAAATCTAATGTAAATGCAGGCTGTAACTTAAATAACAACATGTAGAAAAAGTCAATGTGTGAATACTTTGTGAAGGTACTGTAACTAAAGTTCATAGTCAGTTTAGACACTAGTTACTATGTTTAGCATATTTGGAGTTTCTTTATTGCACTTCATTTCCATTGTTCTGTTTGTGAAACTCAAGGTGTGATTTGATGGTCACTAGTGTGAGTTGATGGTCACTAGTGTGGGTTGATGGTCACTAGTGTGAGTTGATGGTCACTAGTGTGAGTTGATGGTCACTAGTGTGAGTTGATGGTCACTAGTGTGGGTTGATGGTCACTAGTGTGAGTTGATGGTCACTAGTGTGGGTTGATGGTCACTAGTGTGAGTTGATGGTCACTAGTGTGAGTTGATGGTCACTAGTGTGAGTTGATGGTCACTAGTGTGGGTTGATGGTCACTAGTGTGAGTTGATGGTCACTAGTGTGAGTTGATGGTCACTAGTGCGGGTTGATGGTCACTAGTGTGAGTTGATGGTCATTAGTGTGAGTTGATGGTCACTAGTTTGAGTTGATGGTCACTAGTGTGGGTTGATGGTCACTAGCGTGAGTTGATGGTCACTAGCGTGAGTTGATGGTCACTAATGTGGGTTGATGTTCACTAGTGCGGGTTGATGGTCACTAGTGTGAGTTGATGGTCACTAGTGTGGGTTGATGGTCGCTAGTGCGGGTTGATGGTCACTAGTGCGGGTTGATGGTCACTAGTGTGAGTTGATGGTCACTAGTGTGGGTTGATGGTCGCTAGTGCGGGTTGATGGTCACTAGTGTGAGTTGATGGTCACTAGTGTGGGTTGATGGTCACTAGTGTGGGTTGATGGTCACTAGCGTGAGTTGATGGTCACTAATGTGAGTTGATGTTCACTAGTGCGGGTTGATGGTCACTAGTGTGAGTTGATGGTCACTAGTGTGGGTTGATGGTCACTAGTGTGAGTTGATGGTCACTAGTGTGGGTTGATGGTCACTAGTGCGGGATGATGGTCAGTAGTGCGGATTGATGGTCACTAGTGTGAGTTGATTGTCACTAGTGTGAGTTGATGGTCACTAGTGCGGGTTGATGGTCACTAGTGTGAGTTGATGGTCACTAGTGTGAGTTGATGGTCAATAGTGTGAGTTGATGTTCAGTATTGTGGGTTGATGGTCACTAGTGCGGGTTGATGGTCACTAGTGTGAGTTGATGGTCACTAGTGTGAGTTGATGGTCACTAGTGTGGGTTGATGGTCACTAGTGTGGGTTGATGGTCACTAGCGTGAGTTGATGGTCACTAATGTGGGTTGATGTTCACTAGTGCGGGTTGATGGTCACTAGTGTGAGTTGATGGTCACTAGTGTGGGTTGATGTTCACTAGTGCGGGTTGATGGTCACTAGTGTGAGTTGATGGTCACTAGTGTGAGTTGATGGTCACTAGTGCGGGATGATGGTCAGTAGTGCGGATTGATGGTCACTAGTGTGAGTTGATGGTCACTAGTGTGAGTTGATGGTCACTAGTGTGGGTTGATGGTCACTAGTGTGAGTTGATGGTCACTAGTATGAGTTGATGGTCACTAGTGTGGATTGATGGTCACTAGTGTGGGTTGACGGTCATTAGTGTGAGTTGATGGTCACTAGTTTGAGTTGATGGTCACTAGTGTGGGTTGATGGTCACTAGTGTGAGTTGATGGTCACTAGTGTGGGTTGATGGTCACTAGTGTAAGTTGATGGTCACTAGTGTGGGTTGATGGTCACTAGTGTGGGTTGATGGTCACTAGCGTGAGTTGATGGTCACTAATGTGGGTTGATGTTCACTAGTGCGGGTTGATGGTCACTAGTGTGAGTTGATGGTCACTAGTGTGGGTTGATGGTCACTAGTGTGAGTTGACGGTCACTAGTGTGGGTTGATGGTCACTAGTTCGGGATGATGGTCAGTAGTGCGGATTGATGGTCACTAGTGTGAGTTGATGGTCACTAGTGTGAGTTGATGGTCACTAGTGCGGGTTGATGGTCACTAGTGTGAGTTGATGGTCACTAGTGCGAGTTGATGGTCAATAGTGTGAGTTGATGTTCAGTATTGTGGGTTGATGGTCACTAGTGCGGGTTGATGGTCACTAGTGTGAGTTGATGGTCACTAGTGTGAGTTGATGGTCACTAGTGTGAGTTGATGGTCACTAGTGTGGGTTGATGGTCACTAGTGTGAGTTGATGGTCACTAGTGTGGGTTGATGGTCACTAGTGTGGGTTGATGGTCACTAGCGTGAGTTGATGGTCACTAATGTGGGTTGATGTTCACTAGTGCGGGTTGATGGTCACTAGTGTGAGTTGATGGTCACTAGTGTGGGTTGATGGTCACTAGTGTGAGTTGATGGTCACTAGTGTGGGTTGATGGTCACTAGTGCGGGATGATGGTCAGTAGTGCGGATTGATGGTCACTAGTGTGAGTTGATGGTCACTAGTGTGAGTTGATGGTCACTAGTGTGGGTTGATGGTCACTAGTGTGAGTTGATGGTCACTAGTATGAGTTGATGGTCACTACTGTGGGTTGATGGTCACTAGTGTGGGTTGACGGTCATTAGTGTGAGTTGATGGTCACTAGTTTGAGTTGATGGTCACTAGTGTGGGTTGATGGTCACTAGCGTGAGTTGATGGTCACTAATGTGGGTTGATGTTCACTAGTGCGGGTTGATGGTCACTAGTGTGAGTTGATGGTCACTAGTGTGGGTTGATGGTCACTAGTGTGAGTTGATGGTCACTAGTGTGGGTTGATGGTCACTAGTGCGGGTTGATGGTCACTAGTGTGAGTTGATGGTCACTAGTGTGAGTTGATGGTCACTAGTGTGGGTTGATGGTCACTAGTGTGAGTTGATGGTCACTAGTGTGAGTTGATGGTCACTAGTGTGAGTTGATGGTCACTAGTGTGGGTTGATGGTCACTAGTGTGAGTTGATGGTCATTAGTGTGAGTTGATGGTCACTAGTGTGGGTTGACGGTCATTAGTGTGAGTTGATGGTCACTAGTTTGAGTTGATGGTCACTAGTGTGGGTTGATGGTCACTAGCCTGAGTTGATGGTCACTAATGTGGGTTGATGTTCACTAGTGCGGGTTGATGGTCACTAGTGTGAGTTGATGGTCAGTAGTGTGGGTTGATGGTCACTAGTGTGAGTTGATGGTCGCTAGTGTGGGTTGATGGTCACTAGTGCGGGTTGATGGTCACTAGTGTGAGTTGATGGTCACTAGTGTGAGTTGATGGTCACTAGTGCGGGTTGATGGTCAGTAGTGCGGATTGATGGTCACTAGTGTGAGTTGATGGTCACTAGTGTGAGTTGATGGTCAATAGTGTGAGTTGATGTTCAGTATTGTGGGTTGATGGTCACTAGTGCGGGTTGATGGTCACTAGTGTGAGTTGATGGTCACTAGTGTGAGTTGATGGTCACTAGTATGAGTTGATGGTCACTAGTGCGGGATGATGGTCAGTAGTGTGGATTGATGGTCACTAGTGTGAGTTGATGGTCACTAGTGTGAGTTGATGGTCACTAGTGCGGGTTGATGGTCACTAGTGCGAGTTTATGGTCACTAGTGTGAGTTGATGGTCACTAGTGTGGGTTGATGGTCGCTAGTGCGGGTTGATGGTCACTAGTGTGAGTTGATGGTGTGAGTTGATGGTCACTAGTGTGAGTTGATGGTCACTAGTGTGGGTTGATGGTCACTAGTGTGGGTTGATGGTCACTAGAATGAGTTGATGGTCACTAGTGTGAGTTGATGGTCACTAGTGTGGGTTGATGGTCACTAGTGCGGGATGATGGTCAGTAGTGTGGATTGATGGTCACTAGTGTGAGTTGATGGTCACTAGTGTGAGTTGATGGTCACTAGTGTGAGTTGATGGTCACTAGTGTGGGTTGATGGTCACTAGTGTGGGTTGATGGTCACTAGTGCGGGTTGATGGTCACTAGTGCGAGTTGATGGTCACTAGTGTGAGTTGATGGTCACTAGTGTGGGTTGATGGTCGCTAGTGCGGGTTGATGGTCACTAGTGTGAGTTGATGGTGTGAGTTGATGGTCACTAGTGTGAGTTGATGGTCACTAGTGTGGGTTGATGGTCACTAGTGTGAGTTGATGGTCACTAGTGTGGGTTGATGGTCACTAGTGTGAGTTGATGGTCACTAGTGTGGGTTGATGGTCACTAGTGTGGGTTGATGGTCACTAGTGTGAATTGATGGTCACTAGTGTGAGTTGATGGTCACTAGTGTGGGTTGATGGTCACTAGTGTGAGTTGATGGTCACTAGTGTGAGTTGATGGTCACTAGTGTGGGTTGATGGTCACTAGTGTGAGTTGATGGTCACTAGTGCGGGATGATGGTCAGTAGTGTGGATTGATGGTCACTAGTGTGAGTTGATGGTCACTAGTTTGAGTTGATGGTCACTAGTGTGGGTTGATGGTCACTAGCCTGAGTTGATGGTCACTAATGTGGGTTGATGTTCACTAGTGCGGGTTGATGGTCACTAGTGTGAGTTGATGGTCAGTAGTGTGAGTTGATGGTCACTAGTGTGGGTTGATGGTCACTAGTGTGAGTTGATGGTCGCTAGTGTGGGTTGATGGTCACTAGTGCGGGTTGATGGTCACTAGTGTGAGTTGATGGTCACTAGTGTGAGTTGATGGTCACTAGTGCGGGTTGATGGTCAGTAGTGCGGATTGATGGTCACTAGTGTGAGTTGATGGTCACTAGTGTGAGTTGATGGTCAATAGTGTGAGTTGATGTTCAGTATTGTGGGTTGATGGTCACTAGTGCGGGTTGATGGTCACTAGTGTGAGTTGATGGTCACTAGTGTGAGTTGATGGTCACTAGTGTGGGTTGATGGTCACTAGTGCGGGTTGATGGTCACTAGTGTGAGTTGATGGTCACTAGTGTGGGTTGATGGTCACTAGTGTGGGTTGATGGTCACTAGTGTGAGTTGATGGTCACTAGTGTGAGTTGATGGTCACTAGTGTGGGTTGATGGTCACTAGTGTGAGTTGATGGTCACTAGTGTGAGTTGATGGTCACTAGTGTGAGTTGATGGTCACTAGTGTGGGTTGATGGTCACTAGTGTGAGTTGATGGTCATTAGTGTGAGTTGATGGTCACTAGTGTGGGTTGACGGTCATTAGTGTGAGTTGATGGTCACTAGTTTGAGTTGATGGTCACTAGTGTGGGTTGATGGTCACTAGCCTGAGTTGATGGTCACTAATGTGGGTTGATGTTCACTAGTGCGGGTTGATGGTCACTAGTGTGAGTTGATGGTCAGTAGTGTGGGTTGATGGTCACTAGTGTGAGTTGATGGTCGCTAGTGTGGGTTGATGGTCACTAGTGCGGGTTGATGGTCACTAGTGTGAGTTGATGGTCACTAGTGTGAGTTGATGGTCACTAGTGCGGGTTGATGGTCAGTAGTGCGGATTGATGGTCACTAGTGTGAGTTGATGGTCACTAGTGTGAGTTGATGGTCAATAGTGTGAGTTGATGTTCAGTATTGTGGGTTGATGGTCACTAGTGCGGGTTGATGGTCACTAGTGTGAGTTGATGGTCACTAGTGTGAGTTGATGGTCACTAGTGTGAGTTGATGGTCACTAGTGTGGGTTGATGGTCACTAGTGTGAGTTGATGTTCAGTATTGTGGGTTGATGGTCACTAGTGTGGGTTGATGGTCACTAGAATGAGTTGATGGTCACTAGTGTGAGTTGATGGTCACTAGTGTGGGTTGATGGTCACTAGTGCGGGATGATGGGCAGTAGTGTGGATTGATGGTCACTAGTGTGAGTTGATGGTCACTAGTGTGAGTTGATGGTCACTAGTGTGAGTTGATGGTCACTAGTGTGGGTTGATGGTCACTAGTGTGGGTTGATGGTCACTAGTGCGGGTTGATGGTCACTAGTGCGAGTTGATGGTCACTAGTGTGAGTTGATGGTCACTAGTGTGAGTTGATGGTCACTAGTGTGAGTTGATGGTCACTAGTGTGAGTTGATGGTCACTAGTGTGGGTTGATGGTCACTAGTGTGGGTTGATGGTCACTAGTGCGGGTTGATGGTCACTAGTGCGAGTTGATGGTCACTAGTGTGAGTTGATGGTCACTAGTGTGGGTTGATGGTCGCTAGTGCGGGTTGATGGTCACTAGTGTGAGTTGATGGTCACTAGTGTGGGTTGATGGTCACTAGTGTGAGTTGATGGTCACTAGTGTGGGTTGATGGTCACTAGTGTGAGTTGATGGTCACTAGTGTGGGTTGATGGTCACTAGTGTGGGTTGATGGTCACTAGTGTGAATTGATGGTCACTAGTGTGAGTTGATGGTCACTAGTGTGGGTTGATGGTCACTAGTGTGAGTTGATGGTCACTAGTGTGAGTTGATGGTCACTAGTGTGAGTTGATGGTCACTAGTGTGGGTTGATGGTCACTAGTGTGAGTTGATGGTCATTAGTGTGAGTTGATGGTCACTAGTGTGGGTTGACGGTCATTAGTGTGAGTTGATGGTCACTAGTTTGAGTTGATGGTCACTAGTGTGGGTTGATGGTCACTAGCCTGAGTTGATGGTCACTAATGTGGGTTGATGTTCACTAGTGCGGGTTGATGGTCACTAGTGTGAGTTGATGGTCAGTAGTGTGAGTTGATGGTCACTAGTGTGGGTTGATGGTCACTAGTGTGAGTTGATGGTCGCTAGTGTGGGTTGATGGTCACTAGTGCGGGTTGATGGTCACTAGTGTGAGTTGATGGTCACTAGTGTGAGTTGATGGTCACTAGTGCGGGTTGATGGTCAGTAGTGCGGATTGATGGTCACTAGTGTGAGTTGATGGTCACTAGTGTGAGTTGATGGTCAATAGTGTGAGTTGATGTTCAGTATTGTGGGTTGATGGTCACTAGTGCGGGTTGATGGTCACTAGTGTGAGTTGATGGTCACTAGTGTGAGTTTATGGTCACTAGTGTGAGTTGATGGTCACTAGTGTGGGTTGATGGTCACTAGTGTGAGTTGATGGTCACTAGTGTGGGTTGATGGTCACTAGTGTGGGTTGATGGTCACTAGAATGAGTTGATGGTCACTAGTGTGAGTTGATGGTCACTAGTGTGGGTTGATGGTCACTAGTGCGGGATGATGGTCACTAGTGCGGGATGATGGTCAGTAGTGTGGATTGATGGTCACTAGTGTGAGTTGATGGTCACTAGTGTGAGTTGATGGTCAATAGTGTGAGTTGATGTTCAGTATTGTGGGTTGATGGTCACTAGTGCGGGTTGATGGTCACTAGTGTGAGTTGATGGTCACTAGTGTGGGTTGATGGTCACTAGTGTGGGTTGATGGTCACTAGTGTGAGTTGATGGTCACTAGTGTGAGTTGATGGTCACTAGTGTGGGTTGATGGTCACTAGTGTGAGTTGATGGTCACTAGTGTGAGTTGATGGTCACTAGTGTGAGTTGATGGTCACTAGTGTGGGTTGATGGTCACTAGTGTGAGTTGATGGTCATTAGTGTGAGTTGATGGTCACTAGTGTGGGTTGACGGTCATTAGTGTGAGTTGATGGTCACTAGTTTGAGTTGATGGTCACTAGTGTGGGTTGATGGTCACTAGGCTGAGTTGATGGTCACTAATGTGGGTTGATGTTCACTAGTGCGGGTTGATGGTCACTAGTGTGAGTTGATGGTCAGTAGTGTGAGTTGATGGTCACTAGAGTGGGTTGATGGTCACTAGTGTGAGTTGATGGTCGCTAGTGTGGGTTGATGGTCACTAGTGCGGGTTGATGGTCACTAGTGTGAGTTGATGGTCACTAGTGTGAGTTGATGGTCACTAGTGCGGGTTGATGGTCAGTAGTGCGGATTGATGGTCACTAGTGTGAGTTGATGGTCACTAGTGTGAGTTGATGGTCACTAGTGTGAGTTGATGGTCAATAGTGTGAGTTGATGTTCAGTATTGTGGGTTGATGGTCACTAGTGCGGGTTGATGGTCACTAGTGTGAGTTGATGGTCACTAGTGTGAGTTGATGGTCACTAGTGTGAGTTGATGGTCACTAGTGTGGGTTGATGGTCACTAGTGTGAGTTGATGGTCATTAGTGTGAGTTGATGGTCACTAGTGTGGGTTGACGGTCATTAGTGTGAGTTGATGGTCACTAGTTTGAGTTGATGGTCACTAGTGTGGGTTGATGGTCACTAGCCTGAGTTGATGGTCACTAATGTGGGTTGATGTTCACTAGTGCGGGTTGATGGTCACTAGTGTGAGTTCATGGTCAGTAGTGTGAGTTGATGGTCACTAGTGTGGGTTGATGGTCACTAGTGTGAGTTGATGGTCGCTAGTGTGGGTTGATGGTCACTAGTGCGGGTTGATGGTCACTAGTGTGAGTTGATGGTCACTAGTGTGAGTTGATGGTCACTAGTGCGGGTTGATGGTCAGTAGTGCGGATTGATGGTCACTAGTGTGAGTTGATGGTCACTAGTGTGAGTTGATGGTCAATAGTGTGAGTTGATGTTCAGTATTGTGGGTTGATGGTCACTAGTGCGGGTTGATGGTCACTAGTGTGAGTTGATGGTCACTAGTGTGAGTTGATGGTCACTAGTGTGGGTTGATGGTCACTAGTGCGGGTTGATGGTCACTAGTGTGAGTTGATGGTCACTAGTGTGGGTTGATGGTCACTAGTGTGGGTTGATGGTCACTAGTGTGAGTTGATGGTCACTAGTGTGAGTTGATGGTCACTAGTGTGGGTTGATGGTCACTAGTGTGAGTTGATGGTCACTAGTGTGAGTTGATGGTCACTAGTGTGAGTTGATGGTCACTAGTGTGGGTTGATGGTCACTAGTGTGAGTTGATGGTCATTAGTGTGAGTTGATGGTCACTAGTGTGGGTTGACGGTCATTAGTGTGAGTTGATGGTCACTAGTTTGAGTTGATGGTCACTAGTGTGGGTTGATGGTCACTAGCCTGAGTTGATGGTCACTAATGTGGGTTGATGTTCACTAGTGCGGGTTGATGGTCACTAGTGTGAGTTGATGGTCAGTAGTGTGGGTTGATGGTCACTAGTGTGAGTTGATGGTCGCTAGTGTGGGTTGATGGTCACTAGTGCGGGTTGATGGTCACTAGTGTGAGTTGATGGTCACTAGTGTGAGTTGATGGTCACTAGTGCGGGTTGATGGTCAGTAGTGCGGATTGATGGTCACTAGTGTGAGTTGATGGTCACTAGTGTGAGTTGATGGTCAATAGTGTGAGTTGATGTTCAGTATTGTGGGTTGATGGTCACTAGTGCGGGTTGATGGTCACTAGTGTGAGTTGATGGTCACTAGTGTGAGTTGATGGTCACTAGTGTGAGTTGATGGTCACTAGTGTGGGTTGACGGTCATTAGTGTGAGTTGATGGTCACTAGTTTGAGTTGATGGTCACTAGTGTGGGTTGATGGTCACTAGCCTGAGTTGATGGTCACTAATGTGGGTTGATGTTCACTAGTGCGGGTTGATGGTCACTAGTGTGAGTTGATGGTCAGTAGTGTGAGTTGATGGTCACTAGTGTGGGTTGATGGTCACTAGTGTGAGTTGATGGTCGCTAGTGTGGGTTGATGGTCACTAGTGCGGGTTGATGGTCACTAGTGTGAGTTGATGGTCGCTAGTGTGAGTTGATGGTCACTAGTGCGGGTTGATGGTCAGTAGTGCGGATTGATGGTCACTAGTGTGAGTTGATGGTCACTAGTGTGAGTTGATGGTCAATAGTGTGAGTTGATGTTCAGTATTGTGGGTTGATGGTCACTAGTGCGGGTTGATGGTCACTAGTGTGAGTTGATGGTCACTAGTGTGAGTTGATGGTCACTAGTGTGGGTTGATGGTCACTAGTGCGGGTTGATGGTCACTAGTGTGAGTTGATGGTCACTAGTGTGGGTTGATGGTCACTAGTGTGGGTTGATGGTCACTAGTGTGAGTTGATGGTCACTAGTGTGAGTTGATGGTCACTAGTGTGGGTTGATGGTCACTAGTGTGAGTTGATGGTCACTAGTGTGAGTTGATGGTCACTAGTGTGAGTTGATGGTCACTAGTGTGGGTTGATGGTCACTAGTGTGAGTTGATGGTCATTAGTGTGAGTTGATGGTCACTAGTGTGGGTTGACGGTCATTAGTGTGAGTTGATGGTCACTAGTTTGAGTTGATGGTCACTAGTGTGGGTTGATGGTCACTAGCCTGAGTTGATGGTCACTAATGTGGGTTGATGTTCACTAGTGCGGGTTGATGGTCACTAGTGTGAGTTGATGGTCAGTAGTGTGGGTTGATGGTCACTAGTGTGAGTTGATGGTCGCTAGTGTGGGTTGATGGTCACTAGTGCGGGTTGATGGTCACTAGTGTGAGTTGATGGTCACTAGTGTGAGTTGATGGTCACTAGTGCGGGTTGATGGTCAGTAGTGCGGATTGATGGTCACTAGTGTGAGTTGATGGTCACTAGTGTGAGTTGATGGTCAATAGTGTGAGTTGATGTTCAGTATTGTGGGTTGATGGTCACTAGTGCGGGTTGATGGTCACTAGTGTGAGTTGATGGTCACTAGTGTGAGTTGATGGTCACTAGTGTGAGTTGATGGTCACTAGTGTGGGTTGATGGTCACTAGTGTGAGTTGATGTTCAGTATTGTGGGTTGATGGTCACTAGTGTGGGTTGATGGTCACTAGTGTGGGTTGATGGTCACTAGTGTGAGTTGATGGTCACTAGTGTGAGTTGATGGTCACTAGTGTGGGTTGATGGTCACTAGTGTGAGTTGATGGTCACTAGTGTGAGTTGATGGTCACTAGTGTGAGTTGATGGTCACTAGTGTGGGTTGATGGTCACTAGTGTGGGTTGATGGTCACTAGTGTGGGTTGATGGTCACTAGAATGAGTTGATGGTCACTAGTGTGAGTTGATGGTCACTAGTGTGGGTTGATGGTCACTAGTGCGGGATGATGGTCACTAGTGCGGGATGATGGTCAGTAGTGTGGATTGATGGTCACTAGTGTGAGTTGATGGTCACTAGTGTGAGTTGATGGTCAATAGTGTGAGTTGATGTTCAGTATTGTGGGTTGATGGTCACTAGTGCGGGTTGATGGTCACTAGTGTGAGTTGATGGTCACTAGTGTGGGTTGATGGTCACTAGTGTGGGTTGATGGTCACTAGTGTGAGTTGATGGTCACTAGTGTGAGTTGATGGTCACTAGTGTGGGTTGATGGTCACTAGTGTGAGTTGATGGTCACTAGTGTGAGTTGATGGTCACTAGTGTGAGTTGATGGTCACTAGTGTGGGTTGATGGTCACTAGTGTGAGTTGATGGTCATTAGTGTGAGTTGATGGTCACTAGTGTGGGTTGACGGTCATTAGTGTGAGTTGATGGTCACTAGTTTGAGTTGATGGTCACTAGTGTGGGTTGATGGTCACTAGCCTGAGTTGATGGTCACTAATGTGGGTTGATGTTCACTAGTGCGGGTTGATGGTCACTAGTGTGAGTTGATGGTCAGTAGTGTGAGTTGATGGTCACTAGAGTGGGTTGATGGTCACTAGTGTGAGTTGATGGTCGCTAGTGTGGGTTGATGGTCACTAGTGCGGGTTGATGGTCACTAGTGTGAGTTGATGGTCACTAGTGTGAGTTGATGGTCACTAGTGCGGGTTGATGGTCAGTAGTGCGGATTGATGGTCACTAGTGTGAGTTGATGGTCACTAGTGTGAGTTGATGGTCACTAGTGTGAGTTGATGGTCAATAGTGTGAGTTGATGTTCAGTATTGTGGGTTGATGGTCACTAGTGCGGGTTGATGGTCACTAGTGTGAGTTGATGGTCACTAGTGTGAGTTGATGGTCACTAGTGTGAGTTGATGGTCACTAGTGTGGGTTGATGGTCACTAGTGTGAGTTGATGGTCATTAGTGTGAGTTGATGGTCACTAGTGTGGGTTGACGGTCATTAGTGTGAGTTGATGGTCACTAGTTTGAGTTGATGGTCACTAGTGTGGGTTGATGGTCACTAGCCTGAGTTGATGGTCACTGATGTGGGTTGATGTTCACTAGTGCGGGTTGATGGTCACTAGTGTGAGTTGATGGTCAGTAGTGTGAGTTGATGGTCACTAGTGTGGGTTGATGGTCACTAGTGTGAGTTGATGGTCGCTAGTGTGGGTTGATGGTCACTAGTGCGGGTTGATGGTCACTAGTGTGAGTTGATGGTCACTAGTGTGAGTTGATGGTCACTAGTGCGGGTTGATGGTCAGTAGTGTGGGTTGATGGTCACTAGTGCGGGTTGATGGTCACTAGTGTGAGTTGATGGTCACTAGTGTGAGTTGATGGTCACTAGTGCGGGTTGATGGTCAGTAGTGCGGATTGATGGTCACTAGTGTGAGTTGATGGTCACTAGTGTGAGTTGATGGTCAATAGTGTGAGTTGATGTTCAGTATTGTGGGTTGAAGGTCACTAGTGCGGGTTGATGGTCACTAGTGTGAGTTGGTGGTCACTAGTGTGGGTTGATGGTCACTAGTGTGGGTTGATGGTCACTAGTGTGAGTTGATGGTCACTAGTGTGAGTTGATGGTCACTAGTGTGGGTTGATGGTCACTAGTGTGAGTTGATGGTCACTAGTGTGAGTTGATGGTCACTAGTGTGAGTTGATGGTCACTAGTGTGGGTTGATGGTCACTAGTGTGAGTTGATGGTCATTAGTGTGAGTTGATGGTCACTAGTGTGGGTTGACGGTCATTAGTGTGAGTTGATGGTCACTAGTTTGAGTTGATGGTCACTAGTGTGGGTTGATGGTCACTAGCCTGAGTTGATGGTCACTAATGTGGGGTTGATGTTCACTAGTGCGGGTTGATGGTCACTAGTGTGAGTTGATGGTCAGTAGTGTGGGTTGATGGTCACTAGTGTGAGTTGATGGTCGCTAGTGTGGGTTGATGGTCACTAGTGCGGGTTGATGGTCACTAGTGTGAGTTGATGGTCACTAGTGTGAGTTGATGGTCACTAGTGCGGGTTGATGGTCAGTAGTGCGGATTGATGGTCACTAGTGTGAGTTGATGGTCACTAGTGTGAGTTGATGGTCAATAGTGTGAGTTGATGTTCAGTATTGTGGGTTGATGGTCACTAGTGCGGGTTGATGGTCACTAGTGTGAGTTGATGGTCACTAGTGTGAGTTGATGGTCACTAGTGTGAGTTGATGGTCACTAGTGTGGGTTGATGGTCACTAGTGTGAGTTGATGTTCAGTATTGTGGGTTGATGGTCACTAGTGTGGGTTGATGGTCACTAGAATGAGTTGATGGTCACTAGTGTGAGTTGATGGTCACTAGTGTGGGTTGATGGTCACTAGTGCGGGATGATGGTCAGTAGTGTGGATTGATGGTCACTAGTGTGAGTTGATGGTCACTAGTGTGAGTTGATGGTCACTAGTGTGAGTTGATGGTCACTAGTGTGGGTTGATGGTCACTAGTGTGGGTTGATGGTCACTAGTGCGGGTTGATGGTCACTAGTGCGAGTTGATGGTCACTAGTGTGAGTTGATGGTCACTAGTGTGAGTTGATGGTCACTAGTGTGAGTTGATGGTCACTAGTGTGAGTTGATGGTCACTAGTGTGGGTTGATGGTCACTAGTGTGGGTTGATGGTCACTAGTGCGGGTTGATGGTCACTAGTGCGAGTTGATGGTCACTAGTGTGAGTTGATGGTCACTAGTGTGGGTTGATGGTCGCTAGTGCGGGTTGATGGTCACTAGTGTGAGTTGATGGTCACTAGTGTGAGTTGATGGTCACTAGTGTGGGTTGATGGTCACTAGTGTGAGTTGATGGTCACTAGTGTGGGTTGATGGTCACTAGTGTGAGTTGATGGTCACTAGTGTGGGTTGATGGTCACTAGTGTGGGTTGATGGTCACTAGCGTGAATTGATGGTCACTAGTGTGAGTTGATGGTCACTAGTGTGGGTTGATGGTCACTAGTGTGAGTTGATGGTCACTAGTGTGAGTTGATGGTCACTAGTGTGAGTTGATGGTCACTAGTGTGGGTTGATGGTCACTAGTGTGAGTTGATGGTCATTAGTGTGAGTTGATGGTCACTAGTGTGGGTTGACGGTCATTAGTGTGAGTTGATGGTCACTAGTTTGAGTTGATGGTCACTAGTGTGGGTTGATGGTCACTAGCCTGAGTTGATGGTCACTAATGTGGGTTGATGTTCACTAGTGCGGGTTGATGGTCACTAGTGTGAGTTGATGGTCAGTAGTGTGAGTTGATGGTCACTAGTGTGGGTTGATGGTCACTAGTGTGAGTTGATGGTCACTAGTGTGAGTTGATGGTCACTAGTGCGGGTTGATGGTCAGTAGTGCGGATTGATGGTCACTAGTGTGAGTTGATGGTCACTAGTGTGAGTTGATGGTCAATAGTGTGAGTTGATGTTCAGTATTGTGGGTTGATGGTCACTAGTGCGGGTTGATGGTCACTAGTGTGAGTTGATGGTCACTAGTGTGAGTTGATGGTCACTAGTGTGAGTTGATGGTCACTAGTGTGGGTTGATGGTCACTAGTGTGAGTTGATGGTCACTAGTGTGGGTTGATGGTCACTAGTGTGGGTTGATGGTCACTAGAATGAGTTGATGGTCACTAGTGTGAGTTGATGGTCACTAGTGTGGGTTGATGGTCACTAGTGCGGGATGATGGTCACTAGTGCGGGATGATGGTCAGTAGTGTGGATTGATGGTCACTAGTGTGAGTTGATGGTCACTAGTGTGAGTTGATGGTCAATAGTGTGAGTTGATGTTCAGTATTGTGGGTTGATGGTCACTAGTGCGGGTTGATGGTCACTAGTGTGAGTTGATGGTCACTAGTGTGGGTTGATGGTCACTAGTGTGGGTTGATGGTCACTAGTGTGAGTTGATGGTCACTAGTGTGAGTTGATGGTCACTAGTGTGGGTTGATGGTCACTAGTGTGAGTTGATGGTCACTAGTGCGGGATGATGGTCAGTAGTGCGGATTGATGGTCACTAGTGTGAGTTGATGGTCACTAGTGTGAGTTGATGGTCACTAGTGTGGGTTGATGGTCACTAGTGTGAGTTGATGGTCATTAGTGTGAGTTGATGGTCACTAGTGTGGGTTGACGGTCATTAGTGTGAGTTGATGGTCACTAGTTTGAGTTGATGGTCACTAGTGTGGGTTGATGGTCACTAGCCTGAGTTGATGGTCACTAATGTGGGTTGATGTTCACTAGTGCGGGTTGATGGTCACTAGTGTGAGTTGATGGTCAGTAGTGTGGGTTGATGGTCACTAGTGTGAGTTGATGGTCGCTAGTGTGGGTTGATGGTCACTAGTGCGGGTTGATGGTCACTAGTGTGAGTTGATGGTCACTAGTGTGAGTTGATGGTCACTAGTGCGGGTTGATGGTCAGTAGTGCGGATTGATGGTCACTAGTGTGAGTTGATGGTCACTAGTGTGAGTTGATGGTCAATAGTGTGAGTTGATGTTCAGTATTGTGGGTTGATGGTCACTAGTGCGGGTTGATGGTCACTAGTGTGAGTTGATGGTCACTAGTGTGAGTTGATGGTCACTAGTGTGAGTTGATGGTCACTAGTGTGGGTTGATGGTCACTAGTGTGAGTTGATGTTCAGTATTGTGGGTTGATGGTCACTAGTGTGGGTTGATGGTCACTAGAATGAGTTGATGGTCACTAGTGTGAGTTGATGGTCACTAGTGTGGGTTGATGGTCACTAGTGCGGGATGATGGGCAGTAGTGTGGATTGATGGTCACTAGTGTGAGTTGATGGTCACTAGTGTGAGTTGATGGTCACTAGTGTGAGTTGATGGTCACTAGTGTGGGTTGATGGTCACTAGTGTGGGTTGATGGTCACTAGTGCGGGTTGATGGTCACTAGTGCGAGTTGATGGTCACTAGTGTGAGTTGATGGTCACTAGTGTGAGTTGATGGTCACTAGTGTGAGTTGATGGTCACTAGTGTGAGTTGATGGTCACTAGTGTGGGTTGATGGTCACTAGTGTGGGTTGATGGTCACTAGTGCGGGTTGATGGTCACTAGTGAGTTGATGGTCACTAGTGTGAGTTGATGGTCACTAGTGTGGGTTGATGGTCGCTAGTGCGGGTTGATGGTCACTAGTGTGAGTTGATGGTCACTAGTGTGGGTTGATGGTCACTAGTGTGAGTTGATGGTCACTAGTGTGGGTTGATGGTCACTAGTGTGAGTTGATGGTCACTAGTGTGGGTTGATGGTCACTAGTGTGGGTTGATGGTCACTAGTGTGAATTGATGGTCACTAGTGTGAGTTGATGGTCACTAGTGTGGGTTGATGGTCACTAGTGTGAGTTGATGGTCACTAGTGTGAGTTGATGGTCACTAGTGTGAGTTGATGGTCACTAGTGTGGGTTGATGGTCACTAGTGTGAGTTGATGGTCATTAGTGTGAGTTGATGGTCACTAGTGTGGGTTGACGGTCATTAGTGTGAGTTGATGGTCACTAGTTTGAGTTGATGGTCACTAGTGTGGGTTGATGGTCACTAGCCTGAGTTGATGGTCACTAATGTGGGTTGATGTTCACTAGTGCGGGTTGATGGTCACTAGTGTGAGTTGATGGTCAGTAGTGTGAGTTGATGGTCACTAGTGTGGGTTGATGGTCACTAGTGTGAGTTGATGGTCGCTAGTGTGGGTTGATGGTCACTAGTGCGGGTTGATGGTCACTAGTGTGAGTTGATGGTCACTAGTGTGAGTTGATGGTCACTAGTGCGGGTTGATGGTCAGTAGTGCGGATTGATGGTCACTAGTGTGAGTTGATGGTCACTAGTGTGAGTTGATGGTCAATAGTGTGAGTTGATGTTCAGTATTGTGGGTTGATGGTCACTAGTGCGGGTTGATGGTCACTAGTGTGAGTTGATGGTCACTAGTGTGAGTTTATGGTCACTAGTGTGAGTTGATGGTCACTAGTGTGAGTTTATGGTCACTAGTGTGAGTTGATGGTCACTAGTGTGGGTTGATGGTCACTAGTGTGAGTTGATGGTCACTAGTGTGGGTTGATGGTCACTAGTGTGGGTTGATGGTCACTAGAATGAGTTGATGGTCACTAGTGTGAGTTGATGGTCACTAGTGTGGGTTGATGGTCACTAGTGCGGGATGATGGTCACTAGTGCGGGATGATGGTCAGTAGTGTGGATTGATGGTCACTAGTGTGAGTTGATGGTCACTAGTGTGAGTTGATGGTCAATAGTGTGAGTTGATGTTCAGTATTGTGGGTTGATGGTCACTAGTGCGGGTTGATGGTCACTAGTGTGGGTTGATGGTCACTAGTGTGAGTTGATGGTCACTAGTGTGAGTTGATGGTCACTAGTGTGGGTTGATGGTCACTAGTGTGAGTTGATGGTCACTAGTGTGAGTTGATGGTCACTAGTGTGAGTTGATGGTCACTAGTGTGGGTTGATGGTCACTAGTGTGAGTTGATGGTCATTAGTGTGAGTTGATGGTCACTAGTGTGGGTTGACGGTCATTAGTGTGAGTTGATGGTCACTAGTTTGAGTTGATGGTCACTAGTGTGGGTTGATGGTCACTAGGCTGAGTTGATGGTCACTAATGTGGGTTGATGTTCACTAGTGCGGGTTGATGGTCACTAGTGTGAGTTGATGGTCAGTAGTGTGAGTTGATGGTCACTAGAGTGGGTTGATGGTCACTAGTGTGAGTTGATGGTCGCTAGTGTGGGTTGATGGTCACTAGTGCGGGTTGATGGTCACTAGTGTGAGTTGATGGTCACTAGTGTGAGTTGATGGTCACTAGATGGTCACTAGTGCGGGTTGATGGTCAGTAGTGCGGATTGATGGTCACTAGTGTGAGTTGATGGTCACTAGTGTGAGTTGATGGTCACTAGTGTGAGTTGATGGTCAATAGTGTGAGTTGATGTTCAGTATTGTGGGTTGATGGTCACTAGTGCGGGTTGATGGTCACTAGTGTGAGTTGATGGTCACTAGTGTGAGTTGATGGTCACTAGTGTGAGTTGATGGTCACTAGTGTGGGTTGATGGTCACTAGTGTGAGTTGATGGTCATTAGTGTGAGTTGATGGTCACTAGTGTGGGTTGACGGTCATTAGTGTGAGTTGATGGTCACTAGTTTGAGTTGATGGTCACTAGTGTGGGTTGATGGTCACTAGCCTGAGTTGATGGTCACTAATGTGGGTTGATGTTCACTAGTGCGGGTTGATGGTCACTAGTGTGAGTTGATGGTCAGTAGTGTGAGTTGATGGTCACTAGTGTGGGTTGATGGTCACTAGTGTGAGTTGATGGTCGCTAGTGTGGGTTGATGGTCACTAGTGCGGGTTGATGGTCACTAGTGTGAGTTGATGGTCACTAGTGTGAGTTGATGGTCACTAGTGCGGGTTGATGGTCAGTAGTGCGGATTGATGGTCACTAGTGTGAGTTGATGGTCACTAGTGTGAGTTGATGGTCAATAGTGTGAGTTGATGTTCAGTATTGTGGGTTGATGGTCACTAGTGGGTTGATGGTCACTAGTGTGAGTTGATGGTCACTAGTGTGAGTTGATGGTCACTAGTGTGGGTTGATGGTCACTAGTGCGGGTTGATGGTCACTAGTGTGAGTTGATGGTCACTAGTGTGGGTTGATGGTCACTAGTGTGGGTTGATGGTCACTAGTGTGAGTTGATGGTCACTAGTGTGAGTTGATGGTCACTAGTGTGGGTTGATGGTCACTAGTGTGAGTTGATGGTCACTAGTGTGAGTTGATGGTCACTAGTGTGAGTTGATGGTCACTAGTGTGGGTTGATGGTCACTAGTGTGAGTTGATGGTCATTAGTGTGAGTTGATGGTCACTAGTGTGGGTTGACGGTCATTAGTGTGAGTTGATGGTCACTAGTTTGAGTTGATGGTCACTAGTGTGGGTTGATGGTCACTAGCCTGAGTTGATGGTCACTAATGTGGGTTGATGTTCACTAGTGCGGGTTGATGGTCACTAGTGTGAGTTGATGGTCAGTAGTGTGGGTTGATGGTCACTAGTGTGAGTTGATGGTCGCTAGTGTGGGTTGATGGTCACTAGTGCGGGTTGATGGTCACTAGTGTGAGTTGATGGTCACTAGTGTGAGTTGATGGTCACTAGTGCGGGTTGATGGTCAGTAGTGCGGATTGATGGTCACTAGTGTGAGTTGATGGTCACTAGTGTGAGTTGATGGTCAATAGTGTGAGTTGATGTTCAGTATTGTGGGTTGATGGTCACTAGTGCGGGTTGATGGTCACTAGTGTGAGTTGATGGTCACTAGTGTGAGTTGATGGTCACTAGTGTGAGTTGATGGTCACTAGTGTGGGTTGACGGTCATTAGTGTGAGTTGATGGTCACTAGTTTGAGTTGATGGTCACTAGTGTGGGTTGATGGTCACTAGCCTGAGTTGATGGTCACTAATGTGGGTTGATGTTCACTAGTGCGGGTTGATGGTCACTAGTGTGAGTTGATGGTCAGTAGTGTGAGTTGATGGTCACTAGTGTGGGTTGATGGTCACTAGTGTGAGTTGATGGTCGCTAGTGTGGGTTGATGGTCACTAGTGCGGGTTGATGGTCACTAGTGTGAGTTGATGGTCGCTAGTGTGAGTTGATGGTCACTAGTGCGGGTTGATGGTCAGTAGTGCGGATTGATGGTCACTAGTGTGAGTTGATGGTCACTAGTGTGAGTTGATGGTCAATAGTGTGAGTTGATGTTCAGTATTGTGGGTTGATGGTCACTAGTGCGGGTTGATGGTCACTAGTGTGAGTTGATGGTCACTAGTGTGAGTTGATGGTCACTAGTGTGGGTTGATGGTCACTAGTGTGGGTTGATGGTCACTAGTGTGAGTTGATGGTCACTAGTGTGGGTTGATGGTCACTAGTGTGGGTTGATGGTCACTAGTGTGAGTTGATGGTCACTAGTGTGAGTTGATGGTCACTAGTGTGGGTTGATGGTCACTAGTGTGAGTTGATGGTCACTAGTGTGAGTTGATGGTCACTAGTGTGAGTTGATGGTCACTAGTGTGGGTTGATGGTCACTAGTGTGAGTTGATGGTCATTAGTGTGAGTTGATGGTCACTAGTGTGGGTTGACGGTCATTAGTGTGAGTTGATGGTCACTAGTTTGAGTTGATGGTCACTAGTGTGGGTTGATGGTCACTAGCCTGAGTTGATGGTCACTAATGTGGGTTGATGTTCACTAGTGCGGGTTGATGGTCACTAGTGTGAGTTGATGGTCAGTAGTGTGGGTTGATGGTCACTAGTGTGAGTTGATGGTCGCTAGTGTGGGTTGATGGTCACTAGTGCGGGTTGATGGTCACTAGTGTGAGTTGATGGTCACTAGTGTGAGTTGATGGTCACTAGTGCGGGTTGATGGTCAGTAGTGCGGATTGATGGTCACTAGTGTGAGTTGATGGTCACTAGTGTGAGTTGATGGTCAATAGTGTGAGTTGATGTTCAGTATTGTGGGTTGATGGTCACTAGTGCGGGTTGATGGTCACTAGTGTGAGTTGATGGTCACTAGTGTGAGTTGATGGTCACTAGTGTGAGTTGATGGTCACTAGTGTGGGTTGATGGTCACTAGTGTGAGTTGATGTTCAGTATTGTGGGTTGATGGTCACTAGTGTGGGTTGATGGTCACTAGTGTGGGTTGATGGTCACTAGTGTGAGTTGATGGTCACTAGTGTGAGTTGATGGTCACTAGTGTGGGTTGATGGTCACTAGTGTGAGTTGATGGTCACTAGTGTGAGTTGATGGTCACTAGTGTGAGTTGATGGTCACTAGTGTGGGTTGATGGTCACTAGTGTGGGTTGATGGTCACTAGTGTGGGTTGATGGTCACTAGAATGAGTTGATGGTCACTAGTGTGAGTTGATGGTCACTAGTGTGGGTTGATGGTCACTAGTGCGGGATGATGGTCACTAGTGCGGGATGATGGTCAGTAGTGTGGATTGATGGTCACTAGTGTGAGTTGATGGTCACTAGTGTGAGTTGATGGTCAATAGTGTGAGTTGATGTTCAGTATTGTGGGTTGATGGTCACTAGTGCGGGTTGATGGTCACTAGTGTGAGTTGATGGTCACTAGTGTGGGTTGATGGTCACTAGTGTGGGTTGACGGTCATTAGTGTGAGTTGATGGTCACTAGTTTGAGTTGATGGTCACTAGTGTGGGTTGATGGTCACTAGCCTGAGTTGATGGTCACTAATGTGGGTTGATGTTCACTAGTGCGGGTTGATGGTCACTAGTGTGAGTTGATGGTCAGTAGTGTGAGTTGATGGTCACTAGAGTGGGTTGATGGTCACTAGTGTGAGTTGATGGTCGCTAGTGTGGGTTGATGGTCACTAGTGCGGGTTGATGGTCACTAGTGTGAGTTGATGGTCACTAGTGTGAGTTGATGGTCACTAGTGCGGGTTGATGGTCAGTAGTGCGGATTGATGGTCACTAGTGTGAGTTGATGGTCACTAGTGTGAGTTGATGGTCAATAGTGTGAGTTGATGTTCAGTATTGTGGGTTGATGGTCACTAGTGCGGGTTGATGGTCACTGAGTTGATGGTCACTAGTGTGAGTTGATGGTCACTAGTGTGGGTTGATGGTCACTAGTGCGGGTTGATGGTCACTAGTGTGAGTTGATGGTCACTAGTGTGGGTTGATGGTCACTAGTGTGGGTTGATGGTCACTAGTGTGAGTTGATGGTCACTAGTGTGAGTTGATGGTCACTAGTGTGGGTTGATGGTCACTAGTGTGAGTTGATGGTCACTAGTGTGAGTTGATGGTCACTAGTGTGAGTTGATGGTCACTGTGGGTTGATGGTCACTAGTGTGAGTTGATGGTCATTAGTGTGAGTTGATGGTCACTAGTGTGGGTTGACGGTCATTAGTGTGAGTTGATGGTCACTAGTTTGAGTTGATGGTCACTAGTGTGGGTTGATGGTCACTAGCCTGAGTTGATGGTCACTAATGTGGGTTGATGTTCACTAGTGCGGGTTGATGGTCACTAGTGTGAGTTGATGGTCAGTAGTGTGGGTTGATGGTCACTAGTGTGAGTTGATGGTCGCTAGTGTGGGTTGATGGTCACTAGTGCGGGTTGATGGTCACTAGTGTGAGTTGATGGTCACTAGTGTGAGTTGATGGTCACTAGTGCGGGTTGATGGTCAGTAGTGTGGATTGATGGTCACTAGTGTGAGTTGATGGTCACTAGTGTGAGTTGATGGTCAATAGTGTGAGTTGATGTTCAGTATTGTGGGTTGATGGTCACTAGTGTGGGTTGATGGTCACTAGTGTGAGTTGATGGTCACTAGTGTGAGTTGATGGTCACTAGTGTGAGTTGATGGTCACTAGTGTGGGTTGACGGTCATTAGTGTGAGTTGATGGTCACTAGTTTGAGTTGATGGTCACTAGTGTGGGTTGATGGTCACTAGCCTGAGTTGATGGTCACTAATGTGGGTTGATGTTCACTAGTGCGGGTTGATGGTCACTAGTGTGAGTTGATGGTCAGTAGTGTGAGTTGATGGTCACTAGTGTGGGTTGATGGTCACTAGTGTGAGTTGATGGTCGCTAGTGTGGGTTGATGGTCACTAGTGCGGGTTGATGGTCACTAGTGTGAGTTGATGGTCGCTAGTGTGAGTTGATGGTCACTAGTGCGGGTTGATGGTCAGTAGTGCGGATTGATGGTCACTAGTGTGAGTTGATGGTCACTAGTGTGAGTTGATGGTCAATAGTGTGAGTTGATGTTCAGTATTGTGGGTTGATGGTCACTAGTGCGGGTTGATGGTCACTAGTGTGAGTTGATGGTCACTAGTGTGAGTTGATGGTCACTAGTGTGGGTTGATGGTCACTAGTGCGGGTTGATGGTCACTAGTGTGAGTTGATGGTCACTAGTGTGGGTTGATGGTCACTAGTGTGGGTTGATGGTCACTAGTGTGAGTTGATGGTCACTAGTGTGAGTTGATGGTCACTAGTGTGGGTTGATGGTCACTAGTGTGAGTTGATGGTCACTAGTGTGAGTTGATGGTCACTAGTGTGAGTTGATGGTCACTAGTGTGGGTTGATGGTCACTAGTGTGAGTTGATGGTCATTAGTGTGAGTTGATGGTCACTAGTGTGGGTTGACGGTCATTAGTGTGAGTTGATGGTCACTAGTTTGAGTTGATGGTCACTAGTGTGGGTTGATGGTCACTAGCCTGAGTTGATGGTCACTAATGTGGGTTGATGTTCACTAGTGCGGGTTGATGGTCACTAGTGTGAGTTGATGGTCAGTAGTGTGGGTTGATGGTCACTAGTGTGAGTTGATGGTCGCTAGTGTGGGTTGATGGTCACTAGTGCGGGTTGATGGTCACTAGTGTGAGTTGATGGTCACTAGTGTGAGTTGATGGTCACTAGTGCGGGTTGATGGTCAGTAGTGCGGATTGATGGTCACTAGTGTGAGTTGATGGTCACTAGTGTGAGTTGATGGTCAATAGTGTGAGTTGATGTTCAGTATTGTGGGTTGATGGTCACTAGTGCGGGTTGATGGTCACTAGTGTGAGTTGATGGTCACTAGTGTGAGTTGATGGTCACTAGTGTGAGTTGATGGTCACTAGTGTGGGTTGATGGTCACTAGTGTGAGTTGATGTTCAGTATTGTGGGTTGATGGTCACTAGTGTGGGTTGATGGTCACTAGTGTGGGTTGATGGTCACTAGTGTGAGTTGATGGTCACTAGTGTGAGTTGATGGTCACTAGTGTGGGTTGATGGTCACTAGTGTGAGTTGATGGTCACTAGTGTGAGTTGATGGTCACTAGTGTGAGTTGATGGTCACTAGTGTGGGTTGATGGTCACTAGTGTGGGTTGATGGTCACTAGTGTGGGTTGATGGTCACTAGAATGAGTTGATGGTCACTAGTGTGAGTTGATGGTCACTAGTGTGGGTTGATGGTCACTAGTGCGGGATGATGGTCACTAGTGCGGGATGATGGTCAGTAGTGTGGATTGATGGTCACTAGTGTGAGTTGATGGTCACTAGTGTGAGTTGATGGTCAATAGTGTGAGTTGATGTTCAGTATTGTGGGTTGATGGTCACTAGTGCGGGTTGATGGTCACTAGTGTGAGTTGATGGTCACTAGTGTGGGTTGATGGTCACTAGTGTGGGTTGACGGTCATTAGTGTGAGTTGATGGTCACTAGTTTGAGTTGATGGTCACTAGTGTGGGTTGATGGTCACTAGCCTGAGTTGATGGTCACTAATGTGGGTTGATGTTCACTAGTGCGGGTTGATGGTCACTAGTGTGAGTTGATGGTCAGTAGTGTGAGTTGATGGTTGGGTTGATGGTCACTAGTGTGAGTTGATGGTCGCTAGTGTGGGTTGATGGTCACTAGTGCGGGTTGATGGTCACTAGTGTGAGTTGATGGTCACTAGTGTGAGTTGATGGTCACTAGTGCGGGTTGATGGTCAGTAGTGCGGATTGATGGTCACTAGTGTGAGTTGATGGTCACTAGTGTGAGTTGATGGTCACTAGTGTGAGTTGATGGTCAATAGTGTGAGTTGATGTTCAGTATTGTGGGTTGATGGTCACTAGTGCGGGTTGATGGTCACTAGTGTGAGTTGATGGTCACTAGTGTGAGTTGATGGTCACTAGTGTGAGTTGATGGTCACTAGTGTGGGTTGATGGTCACTAGTGTGAGTTGATGGTCATTAGTGTGAGTTGATGGTCACTAGTGTGGGTTGACGGTCATTAGTGTGAGTTGATGGTCACTAGTTTGAGTTGATGGTCACTAGTGTGGGTTGATGGTCACTAGCCTGAGTTGATGGTCACTGATGTGGGTTGATGTTCACTAGTGCGGGTTGATGGTCACTAGTGTGAGTTGATGGTCAGTAGTGTGAGTTGATGGTCACTAGTGTGGGTTGATGGTCACTAGTGTGAGTTGATGGTCGCTAGTGTGGGTTGATGGTCACTAGTGCGGGTTGATGGTCACTAGTGTGAGTTGATGGTCACTAGTGTGAGTTGATGGTCACTAGTGCGGGTTGATGGTCAGTAGTGTGGGTTGATGGTCACTAGTGCGGGTTGATGGTCACTAGTGTGAGTTGATGGTCACTAGTGTGAGTTGATGGTCACTAGTGCGGGTTGATGGTCAGTAGTGCGGATTGATGGTCACTAGTGTGAGTTGATGGTCACTAGTGTGAGTTGATGGTCAATAGTGTGAGTTGATGTTCAGTATTGTGGGTTGAAGGTCACTAGTGCGGGTTGATGGTCACTAGTGTGAGTTGGTGGTCACTAGTGTGGGTTGATGGTCACTAGTGTGGGTTGATGGTCACTAGTGTGAGTTGATGGTCACTAGTGTGAGTTGATGGTCACTAGTGTGGGTTGATGGTCACTAGTGTGAGTTGATGGTCACTAGTGTGAGTTGATGGTCACTAGTGTGAGTTGATGGTCACTAGTGTGGGTTGATGGTCACTAGTGTGAGTTGATGGTCATTAGTGTGAGTTGATGGTCACTAGTGTGGGTTGACGGTCATTAGTGTGAGTTGATGGTCACTAGTTTGAGTTGATGGTCACTAGTGTGGGTTGATGGTCACTAGCCTGAGTTGATGGTCACTAATGTGGGTTGATGTTCACTAGTGCGGGTTGATGGTCACTAGTGTGAGTTGATGGTCAGTAGTGTGGGTTGATGGTCACTAGTGTGAGTTGATGGTCGCTAGTGTGGGTTGATGGTCACTAGTGCGGGTTGATGGTCACTAGTGTGAGTTGATGGTCACTAGTGTGAGTTGATGGTCACTAGTGCGGGTTGATGGTCAGTAGTGCAGATTGATGGTCACTAGTGTGAGTTGATGGTCACTAGTGTGAGTTGATGGTCAATAGTGTGAGTTGATGTTCAGTATTGTGGGTTGATGGTCACTAGTGCGGGTTGATGGTCACTAGTGTGAGTTGATGGTCACTAGTGTGAGTTGATGGTCACTAGTGTGAGTTGATGGTCACTAGTGTGGGTTGATGGTCACTAGTGTGAGTTGATGTTCAGTATTGTGGGTTGATGGTCACTAGTGTGGGTTGATGGTCACTAGAATGAGTTGATGGTCACTAGTGTGAGTTGATGGTCACTAGTGTGGGTTGATGGTCACTAGTGCGGGATGATGGTCAGTAGTGTGGATTGATGGTCACTAGTGTGAGTTGATGGTCACTAGTGTGAGTTGATGGTCACTAGTGTGAGTTGATGGTCACTAGTGTGGGTTGATGGTCACTAGTGTGGGTTGATGGTCACTAGTGCGGGTTGATGGTCACTAGTGCGAGTTGATGGTCACTAGTGTGAGTTGATGGTCACTAGTGTGAGTTGATGGTCACTAGTGTGAGTTGATGGTCACTAGTGTGAGTTGATGGTCACTAGTGTGGGTTGATGGTCACTAGTGTGGGTTGATGGTCACTAGTGCGGGTTGATGGTCACTAGTGAGTTGATGGTCACTAGTGTGAGTTGATGGTCACTAGTGTGGGTTGATGGTCGCTAGTGCGGGTTGATGGTCACTAGTGTGAGTTGATGGTCACTAGTGTGAGTTGATGGTCACTAGTGTGGGTTGATGGTCACTAGTGTGAGTTGATGGTCACTAGTGTGGGTTGATGGTCACTAGTGTGAGTTGATGGTCACTAGTGTGGGTTGATGGTCACTAGTGTGGGTTGATGGTCACTAGCGTGAATTGATGGTCACTAGTGTGAGTTGATGGTCACTAGTGTGGGTTGATGGTCACTAGTGTGAGTTGATGGTCACTAGTGTGAGTTGATGGTCACTAGTGTGAGTTGATGGTCACTAGTGTGGGTTGATGGTCACTAGTGTGAGTTGATGGTCATTAGTGTGAGTTGATGGTCACTAGTGTGGGTTGACGGTCATTAGTGTGAGTTGATGGTCACTAGTTTGAGTTGATGGTCACTAGTGTGGGTTGATGGTCACTAGCCTGAGTTGATGGTCACTAATGTGGGTTGATGTTCACTAGTGCGGGTTGATGGTCACTAGTGTGAGTTGATGGTCAGTAGTGTGAGTTGATGGTCACTAGTGTGGGTTGATGGTCACTAGTGTGAGTTGATGGTCACTAGTGTGAGTTGATGGTCACTAGTGCGGGTTGATGGTCAGTAGTGCGGATTGATGGTCACTAGTGTGAGTTGATGGTCACTAGTGTGAGTTGATGGTCAATAGTGAGTTGATGTTCAGTATTGTGGGTTGATGGTCACTAGTGCGGGTTGATGGTCACTAGTGTGAGTTGATGGTCACTAGTGTGAGTTGATGGTCACTAGTGTGAGTTGATGGTCACTAGTGTGGGTTGATGGTCACTAGTGTGAGTTGATGGTCACTAGTGTGGGTTGATGGTCACTAGTGTGGGTTGATGGTCACTAGAATGAGTTGATGGTCACTAGTGTGAGTTGATGGTCACTAGTGTGGGTTGATGGTCACTAGTGCGGGATGATGGTCACTAGTGCGGGATGATGGTCAGTAGTGTGGATTGATGGTCACTAGTGTGAGTTGATGGTCACTAGTGTGAGTTGATGGTCAATAGTGTGAGTTGATGTTCAGTATTGTGGGTTGATGGTCACTAGTGCGGGTTGATGGTCACTAGTGTGAGTTGATGGTCACTAGTGTGGGTTGATGGTCACTAGTGTGGGTTGATGGTCACTAGTGTGAGTTGATGGTCACTAGTGTGAGTTGATGGTCACTAGTGTGGGTTGATGGTCACTAGTGTGAGTTGATGGTCACTAGTGCGGGATGATGGTCAGTAGTGCGGATTGATGGTCACTAGTGTGAGTTGATGGTCACTAGTGTGAGTTGATGGTCACTAGTGCGGGATGATGGTCAGTAGTGCGGATTGATGGTCACTAGTGTGAGTTGACGGTCATTAGTGTGAGTCGATGGTCACTAGTGTGGGTTGATCAAATACAATTTTATTGGTCACGTACACATATTTAGCAGATGTTTTTGCAGGTGTAGCAAAATGCTAATTTGGGTTGATGGTCATTAGACTTGATAATGAATGTTATGGATTATTCCCGTATCTGTTGACAGTGATTGACGCAAGAATGGAGGTCCAAGTACAAGGCCTGAGGACACACTGATTATTCACTGTATTGTATTGATGTCATTCTGAACACTGTGTGATTCTGTAGCAGCTGACAAAGTCATTGCATTTTTGTTTTGACTTCCTACAAGCCTCTTGGCTGCTGTTTACAGAACATTTGGTGCTGTCTGATTAAGATATTAAGGTTCTGTCTCCAAGAGGCCAGTTAGACATTTTCTCTGCTTCATGCTGGGTGGTGTCTCCCTGTTGCAGCTTGTAATAAACCGGGTTGATTTTTGATTGACTTCATCTACAACTGCTCTCCTTTTGGTTTACCTGGAAATGTTTATTACACAGGCAAAACATGAATTAGGAGCCGTTCCACTTCACACTGTAGTGACTGAGATGAGTTCCCCCTCGCAATGTACAAAACCCTATTGCTCATTATTATCCTATATAGCATAAAGGTGGATATTGTGAAGTGGTATATATGTGGTATAAAGTTACACTGTTTCGAACATTCCAGGCTATATTTGGGTATTTATATTGTGTCTCAGTGATGATACAGCAGAGGAGATCATTCATTCCAACTCAGCATGCCTCCAAGGTGAAAACTTCACACTGTGCCCAGACTACACTACTAGACATCCCAGTATTCTGACTGTCGTCTTGTTGTCTGTCCCATAGAGGAATATGTCATTAGGATATTATTTGCTAAGGATGGCAGTTATATACAGCTATTATGGAGCGCAGATACAGTATCCGACCTGACAAGGTAAAAATCTGTCGTTCTGCCCCTGAACAAGGCAGTTAACCCACTGTTCCTAGGCCGTCATTGAAAATAAGAATGTGTTCTTAAATGACTTGCCTAGTTAAATAAAATAATAAATATTGACCATCATTTCATTGGTGGAAACCTATCCAACCTCTCATCCTTATCTGCCAATCAGAGTGCATAATTATTTCAGAATACTGTGGCGTATTCAGTAAGGAAACCGTTTACCGTTAAAGAACCAAACTGAAGCAAACAGAGCACAACGAGAGTTTCTATTGGACACGTGAAGTTAGGTGTCTCTCGTTACGTTCTGTTTGCTTCCGTATACGAAACGTTTTGCAACAGAATTGGCGAAATTAATACGCCCCTGATTACAAACACGGAAATACAGTGTGGTTAGAATGACGTCAACCTTGAGTTGCTGATGCAGATGTCAACTATTTGCACGATAGCTGATTTGATATTCATAGCGAAATTACTCACAATTTAGACACATACCTAGCTATCTAGGTAGTGCTCCATATATTCCGTTTTCCGATCTATGGAGTTTTTGCAGTTTCTATCATGGGCGTGCATCGTATTTACAGTCGGGATGTTCTCGACTGGACTGTAAGTTTGAAAGCTTTCTGCTTTTCAGAGAAACTATCTGGCTAAGTAGCAAACGTTAGCTAGATACCTGTTCTTTATTGCCAACATCGCAAATTTGGACAGAGACCAAATTCAGTTCTAATTTGCTTGTTTGTATAGCATTACACTTTGGAAACATAGCTAGCTCGGTGTTGGTTAGCTAGCCAGCTAGCTAGTCCACCCTTATCTCACATATATGAGTTAATCAAATATTTTCTTAGTTATTCGTTCAATGCCTGAGGCTTGTGTAAATAAAATACTCAGGACAGGTGATAATAAAATAATGTTTTAGTTCAGTTGCATCCTTTTTCTTATGCTATATTTGCAAGCAGGTCTTTTAAAAGTGTGTGTGTGTGTGTGTGTGTGTGTGTGTGTGTGTGTGTGTGTGTGTGTGTGTGTGTCAGGACGGACCTGAAGAAGATGAGCGCTTCCAAAAGTGCAGATAACGTCCAGTTCCTCCCCTTCCTCACCACATGCCTCAAGTAAGCTTTGTGTGTGGTGCCTAGGCAACGTGCCAGTGACCACTGATTAAACCCGGGTCATCTGCACAAGTCATACTGTGTTAGCCCACTGAGCTAAAGTCTTGTCTGTCTCTATAGTAACCTGGGCTGGCTGTATTATGGGATACTGAAGACGGATGGGACTCTGGTCCTGGTTAACACCATAGGAGCCTGTCTACAGTCCCTCTACATCCTCTGCTACTGCCACTACACCAATGACAAGGTGAGTTGACCACAGTGTTTTATAGTCTCTCCTACTGCCACTACACCAACGACAAGGTGAGTTGTCCACAGTGTTTTATAGTCTCTCCTACTGCCACTACACCAATGACAAGGTGAGTTGACCACAGTGTTTTATAGTCTCTCCTACTGCCACTACACCAATGACAAGGTGAGTTGACCACAGTGTTTTATAGTCTCTCCTACTGCCACTACACCAACGACAAGGTGAGTTGACCACAGTGTTTTATAGTCTCTCCTACTGCCACTACACCAATGACAAGGTGAGTTGACCACAGTGTTTTATAGTCTCTCCTACTGCCACTACACCAACGACAAGGTGAGTTGACCACAGTGTTTTATAGTCTCTCCTACTGCCACTACACCAATGACAAGGTGAGTTGACCACAGTGTTTTATAGTCTCTCCTACTGCCACTACACCAATGACAAGGTGAGTTGACCACAGTGTTTTATAGTCTCTCCTACTGCCACTACACCAATGACAAGGTGAGTTGTCCACAGTGTTTTATAGTCTCTCCTACTGCCACTACACCAATGACAAGGTGAGTTGTCCACAGTGTTTTATAGTCTCTCCTACTGCCACTACACCAATGACAAGGTGAGTTGACCACAGTGTTTTATAGTCTCTCCTACTGCCACTACACCAATGACAAGGTGAGTTGACCACAGTGTTTTATAGTCTCTCCTACTGCCACTACACCAATGACAAGGTGAGTTGACCATAGTGTTTTATAGTCTCTCCTACTGCCACTACACCAATGACAAGGTGAGTTGACCACAGTGTTTTATAGTCTCTCCTACTGCCACTACACCAATGACAAGGTGAGTTGACCATAGTGTTTTATAGTCTCTCCTACTGCCACTACACCAATGACAAGGTGAGTTGACCACAGTGTTTTATAGTCTCTCCTACTGCCACTACACCAATGACAAGGTGAGTTGACCACAGTGTTTTATAGTCTCTCCTACTGCCACTACACCAATGACAAGGTGAGTTGACCACAGTGTTTTATAGTCTCTCCTACTGCCACTACACCAATGACAAGGTGAGTTGACCACAGTGTTTTAGTCTCTCCTACTGCCACTACACCAATGACAAGGTGAGTTGACCATAGTGTTTTATAGTCTCTCCTACTGCCACTACACCAATGACAAGGTGAGTTGACCATAGTGTTTTATAGTCTCTCCTACTGCCACTACACCAATGACAAGGTGAGTTGACCACAGTGTTTTATAGTCTCTCCTACTGCCACTACACCAATGACAAGGTGAGTTGACCATAGTGTTTTATAGTCTCTCCTACTGCCACTACACCAATGACAAGGTGAGTTGACCATAGTGTTTTATAGTCTCTCCTACTGCCACTACACCAATGACAAGGTGAGTTGACCATAGTGTTTTATAGTCTCTCCTACTGCCACTACACCAATGACAAGGTGAGTTGACCATAGTGTTTTATAGTCTCTCCTACTGCCACTACACCAATGACAAGGTGAGTTGACCATAGTGTTTTATAGTCTCTCCTACTGCCACTACACCAATGACAAGGTGAGTTGACCATAGTGTTTTATAGTCTCTCCTACTGCCACTACACCAATGACAAGGTGAGTTGACCACAGTGTTTTATAGTCTCTCCTACTGCCACTACACCAATGACAAGGTGAGTTGACCATAGTGTTTTTTTAGTCACTTATCACATAGATACAGCCAGACCTGAATCCCCCAGGGGTGCATTCGTTTGTCTTAGAGATGGTCTGGTGTTCATTTCTGTAGATATCATAATGATGGTTTTCTGTAGATATTCAAGGTTTGTTTGCTTTAGTTCATTGTTTGTATTTTTCCGTTAGGGTTTGAAGTACACTTTTAGTAAATCTGCCCACTGGTTCTCTGCTTGAAGCCTAGTTTTAGGGTGTGTGCCAAAATGGTTCAAATTAGTATGGGGTCAGTAAACTTGTGTGTGTGTTCGTTCCAGAGGCGAGTGACCTCTCAGACGTTCCTAGCAGGAGGAGTGGTCTGTGGAGGCTGGCTGTACTTCAGTGTTGTCCTGCCTCAGGGAGAGTCTCAGCTGGCCCAGCTAGGTCTCACCTGCAGCCTGTTCACTATCAGCATGTACCTGAGTCCACTCGCTGACCTGGTAAATATGCAAACCCTTTCTTACACAGTGTTTATACAATATGCACCCTATGTCCACGCATTGGACACATTCTTCCACGCACTGGTGAAGAAACTTTTCTACAACTTTAATACAGAGTTCAGATAACACACACTCACTAGCCTGGTAAACAGACCTATTTCTCCAATGTTCTGGTACCTACCACCCTGATACCCACTGCAGATAACACACACTCACTAGCCTGGTAAACAGACCTATTTCTCCAATGTTCTGGTACCTACCACCCTGATACCCACTGCAGATAACACACACTCACTAGCCTGGTAAACAGACCTATTTCTCCAATGTTCTGGTACCTACCACCCTGATACCCACTGCAGATAACACACACTCACTAGCCTGGTAAACAGACCTATTTCTCCAATGTTCTGGTACCTACCACCCTGATACCCACTGCAGATAACACACACTCACTAGCCTGGTAAACAGACCTATTTCTCCAATGTTCTGGTACCTACCACCCTGATACCCACTGCAGATAACACACACTCACTAGCCTGGTAAACAGACCTATTTCTCCAATGTTCTGGTACCTACCACCCTGATACCCACTGCAGATAACACACACTCACTAGCCTGGTAAACAGACCTATTTCTCCAATGTTCTGGTACCTACCACCCTGATACCCACTGCAGATAACACACACTCACTAGCCTGGTAAACAGACCTATTTCTCCAATGTTCTGGTACCTACCACCCTGATACCCACTGCAGATAACACACACTCACTAGCCTGGTAAACAGACCTATTTCTCCAATGTTCTGGTACCTACCACCCTGATACCCACTGCAGATAACACACACTCACTAGCCTGGTAAACAGACCTATTTCTCCAATGTTCTGATACCTACCACCCTGATACCCACTGCAGATAACACACACTCACTAGCCTGGTAAACAGACCTATTTCTCCAATGTTCTGGTACCTACCACCCTGATACCCACTGCAGATAACACACACTCACTAGCCTGGTAAACAGACCTATTTCTCCAATGTTCTGATACCTACCACCCTGATACCCACTGCAGATAACACACACTCACTAGCCTGGCAAACAGACCTATTTCTCCAATGTTCTGATACCTACCACCCTGATACCCACTGCAGATAACACACACTCACTAGCCTGGCAAACAGACCTATTTCTCCAATGTTCTGATACCTACCACCCTGATACCCACTGCAGATAACACACACTCACTAGCCTGGCAAACATACCTATTTCTCCAATGTTCTGATACCTACCACCCTGATACCCACTGCAGATAACACACACTCACTAGCCTGGCAAACAGACCTATTTCTCCAATGTTCTGGTACCTACCACCCTGATACCCACTGTTCTCCGATTCCTCACATACTCTCATAAATATGTAAGGTAGACCAACAACAGGCCAATTTAGATTCCATCTTCAGTACATGACCACCTCTCTCATCACTCTCTCTCCCCTTGCCCTTTGCCTCTTCTCGTTGCCTCTGTGTTCCGGTTTATTCCTCCGCCCGGGCTGCACGATATGGGCAAAAAGTCCAATTGTGATTATCTTTTGGGGGGTGCAAATATTGCGATATATATATATATACTGAACAAAAATCTAAACTCAACATGCAACAACTGAATTACAGTTCATATGACGAAATCAGCCAATTGAAATACATTCATTAGGCCTTAATCTATGGATTTCACATGACTGGGCAGGGGCGCAGCCATGGGTGGGCCTGGGAGGGAATAGGAAGTGTGCTGCTTGAGTGACAGGGGGTGGGGCTTGGTGTGGGAAGCAGCTGCAAGAAGAGAGAGGAAGAGAGACGCACTGAGTAAACTATAAAAACTGATGTTACACGTGGCGTTTCAAATTATTGCATGCAATATGGATCTCTTCCTATATGCATATTGCACATGTCAATATTGCGATTTTGATGTGAATTTGATTATTTGTGCAGCCCTCCCCTCCACCTTCCTGTTTGTCTCATTCCCCCTCTGTCTGTCTCGTAGGATCCTGTGTCCATTTCCTGCCTTTCATCTGTGTCTTCCTGTTCTGGGTTCGTGTCTTATCCCATCTGCTGTCTTTTTGGATACATTGGAATTGTGTCAATTCATCACCCCCTCCTCCCCCTCTCTTCTCTCTGTCAGATGGAGATAGTGCGTACTGGTAGTGTGGAGCGTTTGTCCTTCTCTTTGACTGTAGCTACCTTCCTCACCTCAACATCCTGGACGCTCTATGGACTACAGCTGCAAGACTACTATATCATGGTGTGTGTGTATACAGTGCATTCTGAAAGTATTCAGACCCCTTGACTTTTTCTACGTTACAGCCTTATTTTGAAATGTATTAAATCTTTTTTTCCCTCATCAATCAATCTTTACTCTGTACTTTGGCAGTGATTACAGCCTCGGATCTTCTTGGGTATGACACTACAAGCTTGGCACACCTGTATCATTCTTCTCTGCAGATCAGCTCTGTCAGGTTGGATGGGGATTGTCGCTGCAAGGCTATTTTCTAGTCTCTCCAGAAATGTTTGATCAGGTTCAAGTCTGTGCTCAGGCTGGGCCACTCAAGGACATTCAGTGACTTGTCCCGAAGCCAGTTCTGCGTTGTATTGGAAGGGTTGTTGTCCTGTTAGAAGGTGAATCTTCACCTCAGTCGGAGGTCCTGAGCGCTCTGGTGCAGGTTTTCATCAAGGATCTCTGTGTACTTTGCTCCGTTCATCTTTCCCTCGATCCTGACTAGTCTCCCAGTCTCTGCCGCTGAAAACATCCCCACAGCTTGATGCTGCCGCCACCATGCTTCACCGTAGGGATGGTGTTAGGTTTCCACCAGACGTGACGCCTGACATTCAGGCCAAACAGTTCAATCTTGGTTTCTTCAGACCAGAGAATCTTGTCTTTAGGTGCATTTTAGCAAACTCCAAGCAGGCTGTCATGTGCCTTTTACTGAGGAGTGGTTTCCATCTGGCCACGATACCATAACATCGTGATTTGGTGGAGTGCTGCAGAGATGGTTATCCTTCTGGAAGATTCTCCCATCTCCACAGAGGAACTCTGGAGCTATGTTGGAGTGTTCTTGGTCACCTCCCTGACTAAGGCCCTTCTCCTCCAATTGCTCATTTTGGCCGGGTGTATATCTCAAAGTGCTGTACAGAATTCCAGCCTAAAACCCCAAACAGCAAGCAATGCAGGTGTAGAAGCACGGTGGCTAGGAAAAACTCCCTAGAAAGGCCAAAACCTAGGAAGAAACCTAGAGAGGAACCAGGCTATGAGGGGTGGCCAGTCCTTTGCCAAAGCACAGCCCCCACACCACTAGAGGGATATCCTCAACCACCAACTTACCATCCTGAGACGAGGCCGAGTATAGCCCACAAAGATCTCCACCACGGCACAACCCAGGGGGCCGCACCGCGCCAACCCAGACAGGAAGTTCACATCAGTGACTCAACCCACTCAAGTGACGCACCCCTCCTAGGGACGGCATGAAAGAGCGCCAGTGACTCAGCCCCTGTAATAGGGTTAGAGGCAGAGAATCCCAGTGGAAAGAGGGGAACTGGCCAGGCAGAGACAGACTGTATGTGAGACATGGTAGGGGCTAGATGGAAGGGGACTGTTAAATGATTGTAAATTACCTTTAGGGAAAGGGGATACCTAGTCAGTTGTACAACTGAAATGTGTCTTCCGCATTCAAGCCATCCCCTCTGAGGCAGAGCGGTGCGGAGAACTGCCTTAATCGACATCCAGGTCTTTGGCGCCCGGGGAACAGTGGGTTAACTGCCTGCCTTAGGAACAGAACGACAGATTTTTACCTTGTCAGCTCGGGGATTCGATCCAGCAACCTTTCGGTTACTGGCCCAACGCTCCTATCCGCCAGGTTTTACCCTCTTTGTGTTTTTTTGTGTGTTCCAGGTTCCAAACACGCCAGGCATTGTGACCAGTCTCATCCGGTTCTTCCTGTTCTGGAGATTTGCATCTGCCAATCAAGGCATGCCATCCTATAAACTTATCGAAATCTAAGTGGCTGGAGACTCACACCAATGGTTTCAAGGGAGAGCGATAACAGGCTTCTTGACCCTATCATGGTCAGGCTGTCAATCACTGATATTGTTACTCATATTGTAAATGATTCATGATCACTCCTACCCACCAAGGGTTTAAGAAGACTTTCTCCTCTCAAGGCAGAAGCTGTCCCTAATCACAGATCTAGGATCAGAGTACCCTAGCAATGGGGGATGAAAAATGATGAATAAATATCTGACCCTGTATCAGTGGTTAGGGGCATCTTCCTCATCGTTCTCCCTCCACCACTTCCTTTTTGTGCTTTCTGTCCTAATCTGGGACATCATTACTGCCACCTGAGAACTCAAACATGGGCGGGACAGTCCTGCCCTGTCAATCACAGTAGTCTCTGTTACCCAGTGGGAGGTTTTATGCTCAGCATCAATGCGCTGCTATTGGTTGAATCGCTCTAACTAACAGGGCAGGATGATCCTGCCTCTAGTGGGGTTTGAGACCCCTCACCTTTATAGTTGACTTGTGAACTAGGGGTGAACAACTGTTCCTGGTAGCCACAGTATCTGCTGGGTTGTCCTTCTCTTTTAACTAGACTGATGTACAGTGCATTTAGAAAGTTTTCAGACCCTTTGAGTTTTTACACATTTTTGTTACGTTACAGCCTTATTCTAAAATGTATGAAATTGTTTATTTTCCTCATCAATCTACACACAATACCCCATAATGACAAAGCAAAGAGGATTAATTTGTTTCATTTTGTACATTTATAAAAAAAAAATGTAAATATCACAGTTACATAAGTATTCAGACCCTTTACTCAGTACTTTGTTGAAGCACCTTTGGTTGCGATTACAGCCTCGAGTCTTCTTGGGTATGACGCTACGAGCTTGGCACATCTGTATTTGGGGAGTTTCTTCCATTCTTCTCTGCAGATCTTCTCAAACTCTGTCAGGTTGGATGGGAACGTTGCTACACAACTACTTTCAGGTCTCTCCGGAGATGTTAGATCGGGTCCTGACTAGTCTCCCAGTCCCTGCTGCTGAAAAACATCCCCACCGCCTGATGCTGCCACCATCATGCTTCACCGTAGGGATGGTGCCAGGTTTCATCCAGATATGATGCTGCCACCACCGTGCTTCACCGTAGGGATGGTGCCAGGTTTCATCCAGATATGATGCTGCCACCACCGTGCTTCACCGTAGGGATGGTGCCAGGTTTCATCCAGATATGATGCTGCCACCACCGTGCTTCACCGTAGGGATGGTGCCAGGTTTCGTCCAGATATGATGCTGCCACCACCATGCTTCACCGTAGGGATGGTGCCAGGTTTCATCCAGATATGATGCTTGGCATTCAGGCCAGAAGTGGCTTCTGTCTAGCCACTCTACCATAAAGGACTGATTAATGGAGTGCTGCAGAGATGGTTGTCCTTCTGGAAGTTTCTCCCATCTCCACAGAGGAGCTCTGTCAGTGTTCTTGGTCAGGGAGGTGACCAAGAACACTGACAGAGCTCCTCTGTGGAGATGGGAGAAACTTCCAGAAGGACAACCATCTCTGTCACCTCCCTGACCAAGGCCCTTCTCCCCTGATTGCTCAGTTTGGCCTGTCGGCCAGCCCTAGGAATAGTCTTGGTGGTTCCAAACTTCTTCTATTTAAGAACGATGGAGGCCACTGTGTTCTTGGACCTTCAATACTGCAGAAATGGTCTGATACCTTTCCCCAGATCTGTGTCTCAACACAATCCTGTCTCGGAGCTCTATGGACAATTCCTTCGACCTCATGTCTTGGTTTTTGCTCTGACATGCACTGTCAACTGTGGGACCTTATATAGACAGGTGTGTGCATTTCCAAATTATGTCCAATCAATTGAATTTATAGCAGATGGACTCCAATCAAGTTGTAGAAACATCTCAAGGATGGAAACTGGATCAATGGAAACAGGATGCACCTGAGCTTAATTTCGAGTCTCATCGCAAAGGGTCTGAATACTTATGTAAATAAAGGTATTTCTGTTTTTTATAGATTTGCAAAAATGTATCTAAACCTGTTTTCTCTCTGTCATCATGGGCTTTTGTTTAAGCTTGGTGAGGATTATTATTTTATTTTTAAAATCCATTTTAGAATGAGGCTGAATAATACTTTCTGAAAGCACTGAATACCTGGATAAGCAGACGTCTAAGGTCACCTGGATAACCAGACGTCTAAGGTCTCGACTCGCTAGTTAATCAGTTATATGAATGGATCAGTTAAGTACCACGGAGAGATGAAGAGGCTCCTAGTAGTACTAGTACTAGTGCTCCTAGTAGTACTAGTTGTAGCTGGGGTGTAGAGCACTCAGTTGTCCATCCCTACTAGGGTTGCCAAACTCCAGGAACTTGTTTTTCCAGACATCCTGGTTGGAGGATTCACAGAATCTGAAGGGAATAAGAAGGAGATCTGGAGCCCTCCAATCAGGATTTCTGGAAAACCAGGGAATTTATTGAAAGTTCCTGGAGTTTTGCAACCCGTTCCCTACTCTAAGCAGACATGGCATGTACTCTACATCATCGGTACTTGGTCTCTAAATCCATGAACTGAGGGAGACTAAGAATTCCATTTGTATTGTGTTTCATACACAATGTTTTTATTTGGATCGTATGTCTTCGTGTGCATGTGCACGTTGTGTTTTTATTTGGGTCGTATGTCTTCGTGTGCATGTGCACGTTGTGTTTTTATTTGGGTCGTATGTCTTCGTGTGCATGTGCACGTTGTGTTTTTATTTGGGTCGTATGTGTGCATGTGCACGTTGTGTTTTTATTTGGGTCGTATGTCTTCGTGTGCATGTGCACGTTGTGTTTTTATTTGGGTCGTATGTCTTCGTGTGCATGTGCACGTTGTGTTTTTATTTGGGTCGTATGTCTTCGTGTGCATGTGCACGTTGTGTTTTTATTTGGGTCGTATGTCTTCGTGTGCATGTGCACGTTGTGTTTTTATTTGGGTCGTATGTCTTCGTGTGCATGTGCACGTTGTGTTTTTATTTGGGTCGTATGTCTTCGTGTGCATGTGCACGTTGTGTTTTTATTTGGGTCGTATGTCTTCGTGTGCATGTGCACGTTGTGTTTTTGTTTTTATTGGTTTACGTTTGTCCAAACTAAATATACTGTAAGTATATTGTCTGTGCTCTTGTTGTTGATGCATTGGATTGTGTATAGGGTATTCTACATATGCTATTTTAATAGGATATTATCACTCTGGAAATAAGGGAGTTGGGGCTTTGCTGCTTCTTCAGACTGATTGAATAAATGTTTTATACTGTTGTTTAACATCCAGTGTTTTTCTTTGTGTGGATAAAGAGTATCCACATAGGCCTACTGCTAACATGAATAGGTACAATTTGATTGGCTGAATATGCAGACATTTTGAACGAGGTGAGAGCACTGCACTTGACCATGTGGAACACTAGAGGTGTATTCATTAGTCAGTTGCAAAACGTTTAGCAACAGAAACCGTTAACTCTGAAAGTAAGTTTCTATTGGACAAATTCAGGTAGGTCCCTCCCCGTTTTAGTTCTGTTTGCCTCCTAGAGTAAACAGTTTCCGTTGCAAAACACTTTTGCAACGGAATCTGACTAATGAATACACCCCTGCTCTTGTAGTTATGTGGGGTTTGTTTGTGTTTTAGGGTTAATGAGGTTACCCTTAGATTTGTTTGTGTGGAAAGCAGTGTGTGAGACCTTGCGTGATTGGGTGATACTGGGAACGAGCTTGTGTGAGTGAGAGAAAGCAGTGTGATTGTTCTGCAATGAGAATGTGTTGATGTGTGTGCGCATGAGTAAGTGTGTTTTCCTAGCCAACACTGCCTGATTGGGCAGCTGTGGGAACGGCTGTGTTTCGGGTTTCTCAGCGTGTGTGTGTGTACCAGCTTCTCTTCCTGTACTCAAAAGATCCAGCCTCCCTACTGAGAACACAGACACAACACCAAGAGAGTGGGAGTGGGGGAAAATAGGGGGAGGAGATTGAGGGAGAGGGGACATGGAAAAGGAAGATGGGAGGAATAGGGTCAATGGAACATCAGAGATTGACAGTGTGACAGGAGATGTAAGAGAGAAGGGAAGGATCAAGGAAAAGGATAGAGAGACCTAGCTATGCCACAGGGAGAGAGACCTAGCTATGCCACAGGGAGAGAGACCTAGCTATGCCACAGTGAGAGAGACCTAGCTATGCCACATGGAGAGAGACCTAGCTGTGCCACGGGGAGAGAGACCTAGCTGTGCCACGGGGAGAGAGACCTAGCTATGCCACGGGGAGAGAGACCTAGCTATGCCACAGGGAGAGAGACCTAGCTATGCCACGGGGAGAGCGACCTAGCTGTGCCACGGGGAGTGAGACCTAGCTATGCCACAGGGAGAGAGACCTAGCTATGCCACATGGAGAGAGACCTAGCTATGCCACATGGAGAGAGACCTAGCTATGCCACAGGGAGAGAGACCTAGCTATGCCACAGGGAGAGAGACCTAGCTATGCCACAGGGAGAGAGACCTAGCTATGCCACAGGGAGAAAGACCTAACTATGCCACATGGAGAGAGACCTAGCTATGCCACATGGAGAGACCTAGCTATGCCACAGGGAGAGAGACCTAGCTATGCCACAGGGAGAGAGACCTAGCTATGCCACATGGAGAGAGACCTAGCTATGCCACATGGAGAGAGACCTAGCTATGCCACAGGGAGAGAGACCTAGCTATGCCACAGGGAGAGAGACCTAGCTATGCCACAGGGAGAGAGACCTAGCTATGCCACAGGGAGAGAGACCTAGCTATGCCACAGGGAGAGAGACCTAACTATGCCACAGGGAGAAAGACCTAACTATGCCACAGGGAGACCGAGAGCTATGCCACAGGGATACAGAGATAGCTATGCCACAGGGATAAAGACCTAACTATGCCACAGGGAGAGAGACCTAGCTATGCCACAGGGAGAGAGACCTAGCTATGCCACAGGGAGACAGATAGCTATGCCACATGGAGAGACCTAGCTATGCCACAGGGAGAAATACCTAGCTATGCCACAGGGAGAAAGACCTAGCTATGCCACATGGAGAGAGACCTAGCTATGCCACAGGGAGAGAGACCTAGCTATGTCACAGGGAGAAAGACCTAGCTATGCCACATGGAGAGAGACCTAGCTATGCCACAGGGAGAAAGAGATAGTTATGCCACAGGGAGAGAGACCTAGCTATGCCACAGGGAGAAAGAGATAGTTATGCCACGGGGAGAGAGACCTAGCTATGCCACGGGGAGAGAGACCTAGCTATGCCACAGGGAGAGAGACCTAGCTATGCCACGGGGAGAGAGACCTAGCTATGCCACATGGAGAGAGACCTAGCTATGCCACAGGGAGAGAGACCTAGCTATGCCACAGGGAGAGAGACCTAGCTATGCCACAGGGAGAGAGACCTAGCTATGCCACAGGGAGAAAGACCTAACTATGCCACATGGAGAGAGACCTAGCTATGCCACATGGAGAGACCTAGCTATGCCACAGGGAGAGAGACCTAGCTATGCCACAGGGAGAGAGACCTAGCTATGCCACATGGAGAGAGACCTAGCTATGCCACATGGAGAGAGACCTAGCTATGCCACAGGGAGAGAGACCTAGCTATGCCACAGGGAGAGAGACCTAGCTATGCCACAGGGAGAGAGACCTAGCTATGCCACAGGGAGAGAGACCTAGCTATGCCACAGGGAGAGAGACCTAGCTATGCCACAGGGAGAGAGACCTAACTATGCCACAGGGAGAAAGACCTAACTATGCCACAGGGAGACCGAGAGCTATGCCACAGGGATACAGAGATAGCTATGCCACAGGGATAAAGACCTAACTATGCCACAGGGAGAGAGACCTAGCTATGCCACAGGGAGAGAGACCTAGCTATGCCACAGGGAGACAGATAGCTATGCCACATGGAGAGACCTAGCTATGCCACAGGGAGAAATACCTAGCTATGCCACAGGGAGAAAGACCTAGCTATGCCACATGGAGAGAGACCTAGCTATGCCACAGGGAGAGAGACCTAGCTATGTCACAGGGAGAAAGACCTAGCTATGCCACATGGAGAGAGACCTAGCTATGCCACAGGGAGAAAGAGATAGTTATGCCACAGGGAGAGAGACCTAGCTATGCCTCAGGGAGAGAGACCTAGCTATGCCACAGGGAGAAAGAGATAGTTATGCCACAGGGAGAGAGAGATAGTTATGCCACAGGGAGAGAGAGGCAGCCTACAGGTGTGACTACTAGATGGTCTGGTTTTGATTCAACTGGAAATAGAAGAGGATATCTATAAACACTAGAGCTCTACTCTAGGAGGAAGAGATGAGGGATCTGAAGGCGTTCACATGCTTCTTGTGGGGAACAGTTTGTTCATATATTTGTTCATATAATTTGTTCATATAATATATATATTATGTCTTTCTTCGTTTTGGTCTTTGGCTGTTTGAGCACACTTTGTTTTCTTGAGGCAAACTGAAGATCTGAAGCCGAAGTCTGCTCCCCTTCATCATCATTGGTCAACAGTAGGGATTCTTCAATGATGTGTTGTCATTCAACAATAGACCACTCGTTTTATGAACACTTTTACACTTGAGTTATACTGCACCAAACACCTTAGTTAGATGTCAAAATGCTCGGCGAAAGTGAAAAACTCACCAGAAGTTGGCTGGCAGAAAGGACGTGCAGAACAGTGACTTTATTCTAGCAAGACAGACCGTCTCCAATCATCTTTGCTGATAGCAATGTTGTGTTTCCATAAGTGGGGGAATTGATCTAATGTAGCATGTATGGTAAAGCCTCAACCCTTAGCTATCTTTTCCAATTCAAATGAGCTAAAAAAAAAAGTGAATAATGACAAAATATGTGTTTTGTGTGACTGCAGCACCAGCAATAGAAGGCAAAAATAGAGACACGTTCTTATTGAGTGAGGCACTGGCTTCGGTTGGGTCATTATAATTCAAAACAATACATTCTAAAATAAATCACACACGCGCCTCGCACGGCCCCATTTGGTGAGTTTAGGCCATTAGATCTCCTCTGCAAAACGGCTAAATTAATGACAGATTTCTTGAGTTATCTTTGTTTAATTCTGACAATTTTGAGGGAGTGTATATTGTTGTGGGTGTAGTGAAATGCTTGTGTTCCCAGCTCCAACAGGAAGTGTATATTTTTGTGGGTGTAGTGAAATGCTTGTGTTCCCAGCTCCAACAGGGAAGTGTATATTGTTGTGGGTGTAGTGAAATGCTTGTGTTCCCAGCTCCAACAGGAAGTGTATATTGTTGTGGGTGTAGTGAAATGCTTGTGTTCCCAGCTCCAACAGGGAAGTGTATATTGTTGTGGATGTAGTGAAATGCTTGTGTTCCCAGCTCCAACAGGAAGTGTATATTGTTGTGGGTGTAGTGAAATGCTTGTGTTCCCAGCTCCAACAGGAAGTGTATATTGTTGTGGGTGTAGTGAAATGCTTGTGTTCCCAGCTCCAACAGGAAGTGTATATTGTTGTGGGTATAGTGAAATGCTTGTGTTCCCAGCTCCAACAGGAAGTGTATATTGTTGTGGGTGTAGTGAAATGCTTGTGTTCCCAGCTCCAACAGGGAAGTGTATATTGTTGTGGGTGTAGTGAAATGCTTGTGTTCCCAGCTCCAACAGGGAGTGTATATTGTTGTGGGTGTAGTGAAATGCTTGTGTTCCCAGCTCCAACAGGAAGTGTATATTGTTGTGGGTGTAGTGAAATGCTTGTGTTCCCAGCTCCAACAGGGAAGTGTATATTGTTGTGGGTGTAGTGAAATGCTTGTGTTCCCAGCTCCAACAGGGAAGTGTATATTGTTGTGGGTGTAGTGAAATGCTTGTGTTCCCAGCTCCAACAGGGAAGTGTATATTCTTGCGGGTGTAGTGAAATGCTTGTGTTCCCAGCTCCAACAGGGAAGTGTATATTCTTGTGGGTGTAGTGAAATGCTTGTGTTCCCAGCTCCAACAGGGAGTGTATATTGTTGTGGGTGTAGTGAAATGCTTGTGTTCCCAGCTCCAACAGGAAGTGTATATTGTTGTGGGTGTAGTGAAATGCTTGTGTTCCCAGCTCCAACAGGGAAGTGTATATTGTTGTGGGTGTAGTGGAATGCTTGTGTTCCCAGCTCCAACAGGGAAGTGTATATTGTTGTGGGTGTAGTGAAATGCTTGTGTTCCCAGCTCCAACAGGGAAGTGTATATTCTTGCGGGTGTAGTGAAATGCTTGTGTTCCCAGCTCCAACAGGGAAGTGTATATTGTTGTGGGTGTAGTGAAATGCTTGTGTTCCCAGCTCCAACAGGGAAGTGTATATTCTTGTGGGTGTAGTGAAATGCTTGTGTTCCCAGCTCCAACAGGGAAGTGTATATTGTTGTGGGTGTAGTGAAATGCTTGTGTTCCCAGCTCCAACAGGGAAGTGTATATTCTTGCGGGTGTAGTGAAATGCTTGTGTTCCCAGCTCCAACAGGGAAGTGTATATTGTTGTGGGTGTAGTGAAATGCTTGTGTTCCCAGCTCCAACAGGGAAGTGTATATTCTTGTGGGTGTAGTGAAATGCTTGTGTTCCCAGCTCCAACAGGGAAGTGTATATTGTTGTGGGTGTAGTGAAATGCTTGTGTTCCCAGCTCCAACAGGGAAGTGTATATTCTTGCGGGTGTAGTGAAATGCTTGTGTTCCCAGCTCCAACAGGGAAGTGTATATTGTTGTGGGTGTAGTGAAATGCTTGTGTTCCCAGCTCCAACAGGGAAGTGTATATTCTTGTGGGTGTAGTGAAATGCTTGTGTTCCCAGCTCCAACAGGGAAGTGTATATTGTTGTGGGTGTAGTGAAATGCTTGTGTTCCCAGCTCCAACAGGGAAGTGTATATTCTTGCGGGTGTAGTGAAATGCTTGTGTTCCCAGCTCCAACAGGGAAGTGTATATTGTTGTGGGTGTAGTGAAATGCTTGTGTTCCCAGCTCCAACAGGGAAGTGTATATTCTTGTGGGTGTAGTGAAATGCTTGTGTTCCCAGCTCCAACAGGGAAGTGTATATTGTTGTGGGTGTAGTGAAATGCTTGTGTTCCCAGCTCCAACAGGGAAGTGTATATTCTTGCGGGTGTAGTGAAATGCTTGTGTTCCCAGCTCCAACAGGGAAGTGTATATTGTTGCGGGTGTAGTGAAATGCTTGTGTTCCCAGCTCCAACAGGGAAGTGTATATTCTTGCGGGTGTAGTGAAATGCTTGTGTTCCCAGCTCCAACAGGGAAGTGTATATTCTTGTGGGTGTAGTGAAATGCTTGTGTTCCCAGCTCCAACAGGGAAGTGTATATTCTTGTGGGTGTAGTGAAATGCTTGTGTTCCCAGCTCCAACAGGGAAGTGTATATTCTTGCGGGTGTAGTGAAATGCTTGTGTTCCCAGCTCCAACAGGGAAGTGTATATTCTTGCGGGTGTAGTGAAATGCTTGTGTTCCCAGCTCCAACAGGGAAGTGTATATTCTTGTGGGTGTAGTGAAATGCTTGTGTTCCCAGCTCCAACAGGGAAGTGTATATTGTTGTGGGTGTAGTGAAATGCTTGTGTTCCCAGCTCCAACAGGGAAGTGTATATTGTTGTGGGTGTAGTGAAATGCTTGTGTTCCCAGCTCCAACAGGGAAGTGTATATTCTTGTGGGTGTAGTGAAATGCTTGTGTTCCCAGCTCCAACAGGGAAGTGTATATTGTTGTGGGTGTAGTGAAATGCTTGTGTTCCCAGCTCCAACAGGGAAGTGTATATTCTTGCGGGTGTAGTGAAATGCTTGTGTTCCCAGCTCCAACAGGGAAGTGTATATTGTTGCGGGTGTAGTGAAATGCTTGTGTTCCCAGCTCCAACAGGGAAGTGTATATTCTTGCGGGTGTAGTGAAATGCTTGTGTTCCCAGCTCCAACAGGGAAGTGTATATTCTTGTGGGTGTAGTGAAATGCTTGTGTTCCCAGCTCCAACAGGGAAGTGTATATTCTTGCGGGTGTAGTGAAATGCTTGTGTTCCCAGCTCCAACAGGGAAGTGTATATTCTTGCGGGTGTAGTGAAATGCTTGTGTTCCCAGCTCCAACAGGGAAGTGTATATTCTTGCGGGTGTAGTGAAATGCTTGTGTTCCCAGCTCCAACAGGGAAGTGTATATTCTTGTGGGTGTAGTGAAATGCTTGTGTTCCCAGCTCCAACAGGGAAGTGTATATTGTTGTGGGTGTAGTGAAATGCTTGTGTTCCCAGCTCCAACAGGGAAGTGTATATTGTTGTGGGTGTAGTGAAATGCTTGTGTTCCCAGCTCCAACAGGGAAGTGTATATTCTTGTGGGTGTAGTGAAATGCTTGTGTTCCCAGCTCCAACAGGGAAGTGTATATTGTTGTGGGTGTAGTGAAATGCTTGTGTTCCCAGCTCCAACAGGGAAGTGTATATTGTTGTGGATGTAGTGAAATGCTTGTGTTCCCAGCTCCAACAGGGAAGTGTATATTGTTGTGGGTGTAGTGAAATGCTTGTGTTTCTAGCTCCAACAGGGAAGTGTATATTGTTGTGGGTGTAGTGAAATGCTTGTGTTTCTAGCTCCAACAGGGAAGTGTATATTGTTGTGGGTGTAGTGAAATGCTTGTGTTTCTAGCTCCAACAGGGAAGTGTATATTGTTGTGGGTGTAGTGAAATGCTTGTGTTTCTAGCTCCAACAGGGAAGTAGTGTCTAACAATTCACAACAATACACACATCTGAAAGTAAAAGATTGGAATTAAAATATATATCAATATTAGGACGAGTGGCATTGTCTAAAATACAGTAGAAGAGAACACAGTATATACATATGAGATGAGTAAAGCATTACCTTTTAGGGAGTATGCGAGCGCACTTGTTTGGCTTGGCGCCTTTAGGGGGGAGGGTGTAAGGAAAGGGTGTAGGGAGCGCAGGGGGGGTTCTCTGATATAAACTAGGAATAATACAGAGAGATGAAGGGAATAGTTGATGAGAGAAGGAGGGGCTGATTGGAGGGGTGTAGTCCCAATGTAAGGAGAGAGATGGGGACAATAGAAGGATCTACTGTATGGAGACACACAGACTAGACAAAGCTACAATGGGTTAATACACACCCATATGATCATTGTGATTGTGTACGTGTCTTGGAGAGAGAGTTAGGGTATGGTTGTCTGGGGCGTACGGGCTAGAGGGGGACAAGATGTTGTGTGTGTTTAATCACTGGAACAATGGCAGTCTGCTCACAAACAGGATCCCTCTGTTTCCTGAGTCTCGCTCTCTCTCTCGCTCTCGCTCTTATACACACACACACACACACACACACACACACACACACACACAGAGAGAGACATAGACATGTATGCACATACTCACAAACAACCACCCGAGCCACTGCCTGTTCACCCCACTACCATCCATAAGGTGAGGTCAGTACAGGGGCATCAAAGCAGGGACCGAGAGACTGAAAAACAGTTTCTATCTCAAGGCCATCAGACTGTTAAACAGCCATCACAAGCACAGAGGCTGCTGCTTAAATACAGACTTGAAATCATTGGCCACTTGAATAAATGGATCACTTTAATAATGCCAGTATAATAATGTTGACATATCTTGCCTCACTCATCTCATATGTTTATACTGTATTTTATACCATCTATTGCTCGGTCATCGCTCATCCATATATTTAATTTATATGTATATATTCTTATTCCATTCCTTTACTTAGATTTCTGTGTATTAGGTAGTTGTTGGAATTGTTATATTACTGCATTGTCGGAACTAGAAGCACAAGCATTTTGCTGCACTTGCATTAAAATCTGCTAACCATGTGTATGTGACCAATAACATCTGCTAACCATGTGTATGTGACCATTAACATCTGCTAACCATGTGTATGTGACCAATAACATCTGCTAACCATGTGTATGTGACCAATAACATCTGCTAACCATGTGTATGTGACCATTAACATCTGCTAACCACGTGTATGTGACCAATAACATCTGCTAACCATGTGTATGTGACCAATAACATCTGTTAACCATGTGTATGTGACCAATAACATTTGATTTGATTAAGCCTTCACTTCACTGGTAATGTCAAATTGAGATTGATTAATCTGAAGGATCAAATTATTCTCAGCAGAAACAGATTTAATAAGAACAGCAGTGTAACATGGTGCAGACTCAGCATACACACACACACACACACACACACACACACACATACACATACATTGACACAGTCAGCATGTGCACTCTCTACAATCAGTAAAAACACACCTGTCCCAGCTGTTGTTTTGAAGAGAGAAACAGGGCGAAAGAAGGAGGGAGGAATGTGCTTCTCTCTCATTTTTTTTCTGTCACCCCCTCCTCTCTGTCTCTCTCTCCTCACCCCTCCTCTCTCTCTCTCTCCTCACCCCTCCTCTCTCTCTCTCTCCTCACCCCCTCCTCTCTGTCTCTCTCTCCTAACCCCCTCCTCTCTGTCTCTCTCTCCTCACCCCTCCTCTCTGTCTCTCTCTCCTAACCCCTCCTCTCTGTCTCTCTCTCCTCACCCCTCCTCTCTCTCTCTCCTCACCCCTCCTCTCTGTCTCTCTCTCCTCACCCCTCCTCTCTGTCTCTCTCTCCTAACCCCCTCCTCTCTGTCTCTCTCTCCTCACCCCCTCCTCTCTCTCTCTCTCCTCACCCCTCCTCTCTCTCTCTCTCCTCACCCCTCCTCTCTCTCTCCTCACCCCTCCTCTCCTCTCCCCTCACCCCCTCCTCTGTCTCTCTCTCCTAACCCCTCCTCTCTGTCTCTCTCGCCTCACCCCCTCCTCTCTGTCTCTCTCTCCTCACCTCACCCTCCTCTCTCTCTCTCTCCTCACCCCTCCTCTCTCTCTCTCTCCTCACCCCCCCTCCTCTCTGTCTCTCTCTCCTCACCCCTCCTCTCTCTCTCCTCACCCCTCCTCTCTGTCTCTCTCCTCACCCCTCCTCTCTCTCTCTCCTCACCCCTCCTCTCTCTCTCTCCTCACCCCTCCTCTCTCTCTCTCTCTCTCTCTCCTCACCCCTCTTCTCTCTCTCTCTCTCTCTCTCTCTCTCCTCCTCTCTCTCTCTCTCTCTCTCTGTTTCCTTCTTTATGTTTTTACTTCTCAATGTTAGTTCTGTCTTTCTCTTCCTTGTTACCCCTGACTTTCCCTTATCTTGATCATCTGTGTGTGTGTGTGTGTGTGTGTGTGCACATGTGTGTGCGTGTCCATGCGTGCCTCCCTGTCTGCATGCCTGCATGTGTTCCTGCAGGTAAAGGAGAGAGATAGCAGAGGGGTGCTGTGATTGACTTATACAACACACACACACACACACACAGATAGATATAAGAGCAGTAGTGGAAAAATATCCCAATTTCATACTTGAGTAAAAGTAAAGAGACCTTAAAGAAAATGACTCAAGTAAAAGTGAGTCACCCAGTAAAATACTACTTGAGTAAAAGTCTAAAACTATTTGGTTTTAGATGTACTTATGTATCAAAAGTTCATTTAGGGATAGCTCGGGGCACAGTTCAGTACTCAGACATCCTTTATAAACGAAGCATTGGTGTTTAGTGAGTCTGCCAGATGAGAGGCAGTAGGGATGACCAGGGATGTTCTCTTGATGTGTGTGTGAAATAGACCATTTTCCTGTCCTGAAAAGCATTCAAAATGTAACGAGTGCCTTTGGGTGAACAGTAGTTTTGTTTTTATAACCTATTTGTTTGTGCGAAATATAAATGGGATCAAATTTGGTTTATATTCAAGCTTTGGGCGAACTAGACTATCTAGACTTTTTCAATTCCAAATGATTAACTGGAATGAATCAATAACACAGTAGCTGACATAGACTGTGAGTACATGTTTAATTAGGCCTACAGTTGCATAGGGCAGGACTACACAATGCAAACATGCATAAAGCAAGCTAAACCCAGTGTGTTTTACTGTCCAATCATGCTGCTTTCTATGTGTAGGAAACCCCCCTAGTCCTTCTTTAAAACAGAATTCATATGAACAAGTACAATGTTGCTGCAGTTTCACAGGGTTTTCATTCTCTACAAGGCCAGGAGTTTTTCCAGGAGTTTTTTAAAACCATGTGACTATTAGAAAAACTCTGTCCCATCAAGGCCCATATTAAACAGATGTATCATGTCATACTGTGTAAAGTCTGGAGTTTCACCTGGTTAGCTTACCAGATCAGGAAAAACTACGGGCCCCAGAATGCATTTTTCACCACACTACTCTGGGACCTGAGGTGCCACTTCTGGATAGGAGATTGACAAGTCATACATATTGAGAGAAAAGATACTTAAAGCTGCACTATGTACATTTTTGGGAGACCTGAACAAATTTACATGCATTATAGATCTGTCATTCTCATTGGAAGCAAGTCTAAGAAGCTGTAGCTCTGTTCTATCTGCTCTATTTCTATGTTTTCTTTTCTTAAGTGTTGTTTTTGCATCTTTTACTTCTCTTAATCGGACAGCTAATAGTCTTGTCTTGTCCTCCCTCTGGTGTCTGTTGGTAGTGATGGACAAGGCTAGCTGTGCTCCCCTCTTTGCACATCAGATATTTAATAGGTCATTTACAGCTGGGATTGACACCTGCCAGACTATGACCTCAGGGAGAGGGGTAGGGGTCAGACTGCTGCTCCTGTAACAGTGGAGATCAGACGTCACAGAGTCTAAAGAGGCAGACATGTTGTTTTTCTGTAGTTAGTGTCCAACTGTCTCCCTCTTCCTTGTTATTACCACTGACTTTCCCTTATCTTGATCATCTCTCTCTCTCTCTCTCTCTTCTCTCTCTTTCTCTCTTTCTCGCTCTCTTTCTCTCAATTCAATTCAATTCAAGGGCTTTATTGGCATGGGAAACATGTGTTAACATTGCCAAAGCAAGTGAGGTAGACAACATACAAAGTGAATATATAAAGTGAAAAACAACAAAAATTAACAGTAAACATTACACATACAGAAGTTTCAAAACAGTAAAGACATTACAAATGTCATATTATATATATACAGTGTTTCAACAAATGGTTAAAGGACTCAAGATAAAATAAATAAGCATAAATATGGGTTGTATTTACAATGGTGTTTGTTCTTCACTGGTCGCCCTTTTCTCGTGGCAACAGGTCACAAATCTTGCTGCTGTGATGGCACACTGTGGAATTTCACCCAGTAGATATGGGAGATTTTCAAAATTGGATTTGTTTTCGAATGTCTCTCTAATATGGTCATACATTGGGCAGGAGGTTAGGAAGTGCAGCTCAGTTTCCACCTCATTTTGTGGGCAGTGAGCACATAGCCTGTCTTCTCTTGAGAGCCATGTCTGCCTACGGCGGCCTTTCTCAATAGCATGGCTATGCTCACTGAGTCTGTACATAGTCAAAGCTTTCCTTAATTTTGGGTCAGTCACAGTGGTCATGTATTCTGCCGTTGTGTACTCTCTGTGTAGGGCCAAATAGCATTCTAGTTTGCTCTGTTTTTTTTGTTAATTCTTTCCAATGTGTTAAGTAATTATCTTTTTGTTTTCTCATGATTTGGTTGGGTCTAATTGTGCTGTTGTCCTGGGGCTCTGTAGGGTGTGTTTGTGTTTGTGAACAGAGCCCCAGGACCAGCTTGCTAAGGGGACTCTTCTCCAGGTTCATCTCTCTGTAGGTGATGGCTTTGTTATGGAAGGTTTGTGAATCGCTTCCTTTTAGGTGGTTGTAGAATTTAACGGCTCTTTTCTGGATTTTGGTAATTAGTGGGTATCGGCCTAATTCTGCTTTGCATGCATTATTTGGTGTTCTACGTTGTACACGGAGGATATTTTTGCAGAATTCTGCGTGCAGAGTCTCAATTTGGTGTTTGTCCCATTTTGTGAAGTCTTGGTTGGTGAGCGGACCCCAGACCTCACAATCATAAAGGGCAATGGGCTCTATGACTGATTCAAGTATTTTTAGCCAGATCCTAATTGGTATGTTGAAATGTATGTTTCTTTTGATGGCATAGAATGCCCTTCTTGCCTTGTCTCTCAGATCGTTCACAGCTTTGTGGAAGTTACCTGTGGCGCTGATGTTTAGGCCAAGGTATGTATAGTTTTTTTGTGTGGTCTAGGACAACAGTGTCTAGATGGAATTTGTATTTGTGGTCCTGGTGACTGGACCTTTTTTGGAACACCATTATTTTGGTCTTACTGAGATTTACTGTCAGGGCCCAGGTCTGACAGAATCTGTGCATAAGATCTAGGTGCTGCTGTAGGCCCTCCTTGGTTGGTGACAGAAGCACCAGATCATCAGCAAAGAGTAGACATTTGATTTCAATTCTAGCAGGGGGAGGCCGGGTGCTGCAGACTTTTCTAGTGCCCGTGCCAATTCGTTGATATATATGTTGAAGAGGGTGCGGCTTAAGCTGCATCCCTGTCTAACCCCACGACCCTGTGTGAAGAAATGTGTGTGTTTTTGCCAATTTTAACCGCACACTTGTTGTTTGTGTACATGGATTTTATAATGTCGTATGTTTTACCCCCAACACCACTTTCCATCAGTTTGTATAGCAGACCCTCATGCCAAATTGAGTTGAAGGCTTTTTTGAAATCAACAAAGCATGAGAAGACTTTGTCTTTGTTTTGGTTTGTTTGGTTGTCAATTAGGGTGTGCAGGGTGAATACATGGTCTGTTGTACGGTAATTTGGTAAAAAGCCAATTTGACATTTGCTCAGTACATTGTTTTCATTGAGGAAATGTACGAGTCTGCTGTTAATAATAATGCAGAGGATTTTCCCAAGGTTACTGTTGACACATATTCCACGGTAGTTATTGGGGTCAAATTTGTCTCCACTTTTGTGGATTGGGGTGATCAGTCCTTGGTTCCAAATATTGGGGAAGATGCCAGAGCTAAGTATGATGTTAAAGAGTTTTAGTATAGCGAATTGGAATTTGTTGTCTGTATATTTGATCATTTCATTGAGGATACCATCAACACCACAGGCCTTTTTGGGTTGGAGGGTTTTTATTTTGTCCTGTTGCTCATTCAATGTAATTGGAGAATCCAGTGGGTTCTGGTAGTCTTTAATAGTTGATTCTAAGATTTGTATTTGATCATGTGTTTGTTTTTGCTCTTTATTCTTTGTTATAGAACCAAAAAGATTGGAGAAGTGGTTTACCCATACATCTCCATTTTGGATAGATAATTCTTTGTGTTGTTGTTTGTTTAGTGTTTTCCAATTTTCCCAGAAGTGGTTAGAGTCTATGGATTCTTCAATTGCATTGAGCTGATTTCTGACGTGCTGTTCCTTCTTTTGCGTACTGTATTTCTGTATTGTTTTAGTGATTCACCATAGTGAAGGCGTAGACTCAGGTTTTCCGGGTCTCTATTTTTTGGTTGGACATGTTTCTCAATTTCTTTCTTAGATTTTTGCATTCTTCATCAAACCATTTGTCATTGTTGTTCATTTTCTTCAGTTTTCTATTTGAGATCTTTAGATTTGATAGGGAAGCTGAGAGGTCAAATATACTGTTAAGATTTTCTACTGCCAAGTTTACACCTTCTCTCTCTCTCTCTCTCTCTCTGTCTGTCTCTGTCTCTGTCTCACTCTCTCTCTCTCTCTCTCTCTCTCTCTCTCTCTCTCTCTCTCTCTGTCTCTCTCTCTCTCTCTCTCTCTGTCTCTGTCTCTGTCTCTCTCTGTCTCTCTCTCTGTCTCTCTCTCTCTCTCTCTGTCTCTGTCTCTGTCTCTGTCTCTGTCTCTGTCTCTGTCTCTCTCTCTCTCTCTCTCTCTCTCTCTCTGTCTCTGTCTCTGTCTCTGTCTCTCTCTGTCTCTCTCTGTCTCACTCTCTCTCTCTCTCTCTCTCTCTCTCTCTCTCCATCTCTCTCTCTCTCTCCATCCCTCTCTCTCTCTCTCAAATTCAAATTCAAGCTGCTTTATTGGCATGAAAAACATTGTGTCAATATTGCCAAAGCAACAATGTATACAATATACATTGTAACAAAATTATAAATGATAGCAAATAATAATATAAAAGGGTATTAAATAATAATACAAAATTAAATACAGAAATAATAACAATAAAATGGTAACAGTCAATAGTAGAAATGTAATAAATATAAAATCAAATTATGGAAAATGAAACTATAACTAACTTATAACTAAATAACGGTCATCTTCTTCTTTATATCAGTACTACAACTACAATCATCATTACTACGACTACTACTACCATCACTAAACTGTTATCACTACCATTACCACCTATATTTGGAATGATAAAGATTAATAATTATAGTAATAACAATAATAGTAATAATAAGTAAGTTACTGTTTACTATGCAGATGTTATTATTCAGTGTCCCTCAGGCTATGGCAGGAAAACACATATTTGGCTGCAAGAGGAGCCATTGCTCCTTCGCCCAAGAGTATTCTTAGTTTTTCCTCTGGGTTCAATTTGTAAAAATGTGGAATATATGTAGTCATTTCTGTGAATAATGTATCTCTTTGTGAGGAATATTTATCACAGTAAAGGAGAAAGTGCATCTCTGTCTCTACCTCCCCTGTGATGCAGTGACCACATACACGCTCCTCTTTGGGTAGCCATGTCTTTTTATGTCTGCCGGTTTCTATTGCCAATCGGTGGTCACTCAGCCTGTACTTGGTAAGGATCTGTCTCTGCTTCGTATCTCTGACAGAGTAGAGATAATCAGCCAATTCATCTTCTCTGTTTAGGACCAGATACTAATTTAGTCGGCTTTGGGATTTTGTTTTGTTTTTCCAGTATTGTAAATATGATTCCTTTGATTGGTTCATGATTTTGCTTATTGGAATTCTTTCTTTTGAAGCAGTGCTGGTGTCCGCTTGGTTGGTGAGGTCCAACACCAGCTGACTGAGAGGGCTCGTTTCTGGGCTCAGCTCTTGGGTTTGAAGTGCTTTAAATTGCAGACTTGAATTTGGACTTGAATTTAGATGTAGCCAAAATTTTAATGATCTTTTCTGTATTTTCATTATTACTGGAAAACGGCCCAATTCTGCCCTACATGCATTAGTTGGTGTATTTCTCTGGACTTGTAGGATTTTCTGACAGAATTCTGATATAGGGCTTCAATTGGATGTTTGTCCCACATTTTAAAATCCAGTTTATTGAGTGGCCCCCAAACCTCACTTCCATAAAGTGCTATTGGTAGGATTACACTGTCAAATATTTTAGTCCAAATTCTAATTGGGATGTTAATTTTGAATAATTTCATTTTTATTGCATACATTGCTCTGCGGGCTTTTTCTTTGAGTGCCTTCACTGCCATATTAAAGCTTCCCGATGCAGATATGGTCAGACCAAGGTAGGTGTAATTTTTTGTGTGTTCAATTAAGGTGTTGTTCAGGGTGAATTTACATTTGTGTTTCTGACATTTGTTTTTTGGGGGGAAAATCATGATTTTAGTTTTTGGGAAATTTACTGCCAGGGCCCAATTATGGCAATATTGCTCCAGAATATTAATGTTTTGTTGAAGACCTTCTTTGGTTGGTGATAGAAGTACCAAGTCATCAGCATATTGCAGGTATTTCACCTCTGTGTCAAATAGTGTGAGTCCTGGGGCTGGAGATTGGTCCAACATGTCTGCTAATTCATTGATATAAATGTTGAAAAGATTTGGACTCAAATTGTAGCCTTGTCTCACACCTCGACATTGTGAAAAAAATTCTGTTCTTTGGTTTTTGATTTTTATTGCACACTTGTTTTCTGTGTACATACATTTTATTAAGTCATGCACCTTACCACCAAGCCCACTTTGGAGAATTTTGTAGAATAGCCCTTTGTGCCAAATTGAATCAAATGCTTTTTTAAAGTCAATAAAGCAAGCAAAGATTTTGCCCTCTTTTTTTTGGTGGACGTGTTTATTATTCAGTGTGTGTAAGGTATATATATGGTCAGTAGTGCGATGGTTAGGAAGAAAGACAATTTGACATTTACTGAAGAAAGGTTTCAATTCTTGAATTCAAAATGCTACAGAAAATCTTTCCCAAGTTACTGTTTACGCAAATTCCCCTGTAATTATTGGGGTCTGATTTGTCTCCACTTTTGTGGATAGGGGAGATGAGCCCCTGGTTCCAGACATCAGGGAAGCAGCCAGAAGTTAAAACCATGTTGAACAATTTAAGCACAGCATTTTGCAACTCAGGTGTGCTGTTTTTCAGCATTTCATTTCTGATGTTGTCTACACCACAAGCCTTCTTTGATTTAATAGATTTTAGCTTTTCATTTAGTTCTTGTTGGGTTATTGGGTAATCTAATGGATTTTGGTTGTTTTTAATGACTTTTTCAAGGATGTTCAATTTTTCTTTAATTTCTAATTGGTTCTGTTGTAAGTCTTTTTGTGGGATGTTTTTGTATAGATTATCAAAATAAGTTTTCCAAATTCCTACATCTTGTATGGCTAATTCTTGTGGCTTTGTTGTGATTAAATTGTTCCACATGTCCCAGAACTGATTTTGGTCAATTGCGTTTTCAATTTCATCAAGTGTCTTGTTGGTATAATTCAATTTCTTGCATTTCAGTGTTTGTTTATAGTGTTTCAGAGTTTCAAAGTATTCATATCGTAGCTCTGGGTTGTTTTGCTGCTTATGTTTTTTGTTTGACATTTGTCTTAGGTGTTTTCTAATAGTTCTAATTCATTGTCAAACCATTTGTCAGAAACATTTTGATTTTTGCTTCTGATGTTGCATTGCTTTGGTTTTCTCAAATTTGCTTTCGATGCTGCTTTTTAGAATATGCAGTTGATGTTTTGGGTAGCTGAATTGACACCATCTTTATTGTTTTGGTACTGTGAGTTATTGAAAAACTGTATAGAGTTCAGCATTTCATTTGAGTTCAATGTTTCAATGAATGTCTCTGCACTGTTTGGAGCCCATCTGTATGATTGGTTTATGTTGTAGAGTTTATTGGGCTGTTTTTTTGAATGAATATTGCCGGTTAATTTCTTCAGAAACACGTTGATCTGACTGTGATCTGACAATGGTGTCTGTGGTCTGACAGTGAATGCACTAATGGAGGAGGGGTCAATGTCAGTGATGGCATAATCGACTACACTTGTCCCAAGAGCTGAGCAGTAAGTAAACTGACCTAAAGAGTCCCCTCTGATTCTACCATTAAGCATGTACAGGCCTAAGGCTCGACAGAGATGTACTAACTCTTTTCCATTTTTGTTCAGTATTTGGTCAGGACTGTTTCTATTATTTATAATAGGGCTACTGTACAAGGAGGGGTGTCCAAATATGTGGTGGTTACCTCCCACATCAGTGTAGTCAGGCTCAGAACCTGTTCTTGCATTGAAATCTCCACAAAGAAGCACTTTACCCTGCGCCTGAAATGTAATGATTTCTGTCTGGAGATTGTCAAAAAACTGATCATCATAATATGATGAATCTGAAGGAGGAGCATAAGCTGCACATATGTATACATCATTGTCACAATAGATTGTACCTTTGTTAAGTTTTAGCCAAATGTGAGTGGTACCTTTTTTCATTTCATCCAGCGCTAAGTCCTGCTTATGCCAAATGATGATTCCACCTGAGTCTCGGCCCCGTTTAACATTTTTATGTTTGATTGATGGTAGTAAACTTTCTCTATAGCCTGAGGGACACTGAGTATCTATGTCTCCACGACACCATGTTTCCAGTAGGATTATGAAGTCCTGTCCCTTGATGTTTTTAATCAATTCTGGATTTGTTGTTTTATAACCAAAATGTGAAGAGTATAGGCCCTGGATATTCCAAGAGCTGATAGTTAATGATCTCATTTATAATAAGTGATATTCACTGGTTTGAGTAAAGTACATCGATTTTTTTTTTACTATATATATATATATATATATACATACATACATACATACATACATACATAAACATACACATACATGTGCATATATATATATACTGTCCTGATCAAGATGTATATTATAATATAAGTGTTTTGACATGTCAGAGTGGGGTGGTGAGCCATTCTGACGTTGAGCAGTGAGGCACAGTCCACAGTGATCTGTTGATTTATTTTGTCGATCAACTTTCCTGGGAAGTCTTTTCTTGGTAGGAGGGTGGACACAGCTATATTGGTTGTTGGGAACATAGTCTGTGCCCATTCTGCCACTCTTCTCACTGCCCCAGATACATTTTCACCTTTGGCATGAAGGTCGTTTGTGCCAGTGTGGATGATGATGTTGTCAGGGGTGTCAATCCTGGTCTGACTGAGTAGCTGCATTGCACTCTCAGTTGTAGGACACCAGAACTTATACACCTGGTGTCTAGGGAATAATCTTTCCTGGACTAAGAACCTCCCATTTGAATCAATTAGGATTGCAGTTGTGGGTGATTGTCTGGGTGGAGCAGACTGGGAGGCTGTTATTCTGACCTGGGCTGGAGCAGACTGGGAGGCTGGTAGGTTGACCTGGGCTGGAGCAGACTGGGAGGCTGGTAGGTTGACCTGGGCTGGAGCAGACTGAGAGCCTGGTAGGTTGACCTGGGCTGGAGCAGACTGAGAGGCTGGTAGGTTGACCTGAGCTGGAGCAGACTGAGAGGCTGGTAGGTTGACCTGGGCTGGAGCAGACTGAGAGGTTGGTAGGTTGACCTGGGCAGGAGCAGACTGAGAGGTTGGTAGGTTGACCTGGGCTGGAGCAGACTGAGAGGCTGGTAGGCTGACCTGGGCTGGAGCAGACTGAGAGGCTGGTGCAGTGTCATCGGGCTGTGTGGTGGAGGCCATGCTGGTCTCAGGTTATGCTTGAGTTATGCCAAGCTGGTGGACATGTTCTCTAGATGCAGAGGACACAATGACTCTCTGCCGGTTGAGGGTGTCAATGTACCTCTCTTTTTGTTCGAGCTCCTTTCTTGTTGTGCTCAGATGGTCTCTGAGGTCATCATTTGTCTGACTCAGCTTGTCCATTCTGCTTTCTAATTTAGCAATAGATGCTCTGCTCTCCTCCCTGAACTGTTTAATCTCTTCTTTTAGTTTCTGGACAGTGTCCTCCTCTTGAAGCTTGTTCTCTCTGAGTTCTATGACCTCTGCTTCGACTAGAGATAGGGTGTTGTGGAAACGTTGCATAGCAGGTGTTCTTATTGAAATTGACATGTCCTTGACTCTGTCTGCTGCAGGTGAGGTAGGTAAAGGGACATTGAGGGCTTCCAGCTGGGTCACAGAGACCTTTGGGGTCTGCTTTTCTCCATCTCCCTCCTTGACTTTCCCCTCAGTTTCTGAGATGATGTCAGCGTCTGCTTTTAGGGTAGCAAACCTATTCTCAAAAGCCTGGAGGCTTGAATCATTGCCTTGTATCAATACAGTTCCATTATTATATAAGTCTACTGTTTAATATGTGTTGCTCTGATCAGCTTCTTCAAAAAGGCTGATCTGACATCCTTGGCTGATGCCCCTCTTTTTTAAGAAAGGGAAATGGTTGCAAATAACCTTTTTCCATATGTTCCCTCGATTGGTATCAAAAATTTAATTTGCTCTTGTTTTGTAACTGGTAAGATCTGCAAACAGGCATTCATGGTTCTGTCCCATCAACAAACCTTTGAAACTTTTCTTAGCTTTCTCTGTTTGGATGTCTGGTGGGTAAACAATTTCCATAGCAACGCTGGTGATGTTGGCTACAATGTTGCAATAGAAGTGCTGTTTCTTGTATTATGGTCTCTTGTTTCTTTAGAGGACTGTTTCACTTTGTTGTCCTTTTTTATTTTCCTTTTTCTTCTGTCCTTATTTTGTCCTTATTTTGTCTTCCTTTCTTCTGTTAACTAGTTCACTTTTTGTTATTCTTTGTAAGCTAGCTAGCTTCTTCCAGGAGAGTCCCTAGCAACTGCTTAGCAACAGGTAAACAATTCAGCTAGCAATTCAGCTAGCTAAGATAACTTTTATGAAAAATAGTTACTTTTTCAAAAGCCTGTCTTTTTGGTTTGTTGCTTGTTTTGTCTTCTATTGAGTCTTGCAGTTTTCTTTTGATTTTTTCGATGTACTTCACTCTAAAAAAAACATTTAAATCTCAATATATACAGGAGCTCATTTTTCTCCGGAATTTTTTTTCATTTTTCTCCGGAACATCTCTCTCTCTCTCTCTGTCTCTCTCTCTCTCACTCTCTCTCTCTCTCTCTCTCTCTCTGTCTCTCTCTCTGTCTCTCTCTCTCTCTCTCTCTCTCTCTGTGTATCTCTGTATCTCTATCTATCTCTCTCTCTCTCTCTGTCTCTCTCTCAATTTCAATTTCAATTCAATTCAAGGGCTTTATTGGCTCTCTCTCTGTCTCTCTCTCTCTGTCTCTCTCTCTATCTCTCTCTCTGTCTCTCTCTCTCTCTCTCTCTCTCTCTCTCTCTCTCTCTCTCTGTATCTCTATCTATCTCTCTCTCTCTCTCTCTGTATCTCTATCTATCTCTCTCTCTCTCTCTCTCTGTCTCTCTCTGTCTCTCTCTCTCTCTCTCTCTCACTCTCTGTGTCTCTCTCTCTGTCTCTCTCTGTCTCTCTCTGTCTCTCTCGGTCTCTGTCTCTCTCTGTCTCTCTCTCTGTCTCTCTCTCTCTCTCTCTGTCTCTCTCTCTCTCTCTCTCTCTCAATTCAATTCAATTCAATTCAAGGGCTTTATTGGCATGGGAAACATGTGTTAACATTGCCAAAGCAAGTGAGGTAGACAACATACAAAGTGAATATATAAAGTGAAAAACAACAAAAATTAACAGTAAACATTACACATACAGAAGTTTCAAAACAGTAAAGACATTACAAATGTCATATTATATATATATATACAATGTACAAATAGTTAAAGGACACAAGATAAAATGAATAAGCATAAATATGGGTTGTATTTACAATGGTGTTTGTTCTTCACTGGTTGCCCTTTTCTCGTGGCAACAGGTCACAAATATTGCTGCTGTGATGGCACACTGTGGAATTTCACCCAAAAGATATGGGAGTTTTTCAAAATTGGATTTGTTTTCGAAATCTTTGTGGATCTGTGTAATCTGGGGGAAATATGTCTCTCTAATATGGTCATACATTGGGCAGGAGGTTAGGAAGTGCAGCTCAGTTTCCACCTCATTTTGTGGGCAGTGAGCACATAGCCTGTCTTCTCTTGAGAGCCATGTCTGCCTACGGCGGCCTTTCTCAATAGCAAGGCTATGCTCACTGAGTCTGTACATAGTCAAAGCTTTCCTTAATTTTGGGTCAGTCACAGTGGTCAGGTATTCTGCCGCTGTGTACTCTCTGTGTAGGGCCAAATAGCATTCTAGTTTGCTCTGTTTTTTTGTTAATTCTTTCCAATGTGTTAAGTAATTATCTTTTTGTTTTCTCATGATTTGGTTGGGTCTAATTGTGCTGTTGTCCTGGGGCTCTGTAGGGTGTGTTTGTGTTTGTGAACAGAGCCCCAGGACCAGCTTGCTTAGGGGACTCTTCTCCAGGTTCATCTCTCTGTAGGTGATGGCTTTGTTATGGAAGGTTTGTGAATCGCTTCCTTTTAGGTGGTTGTAGAATTTAACGGCTCTTTTCTGGATTTTGATAATTAGTGGGTATCGGCCTAATTCTGCTCTGCATGCATTATTTGGTGTTCTACGTTGTACACGGAGGATATTTTTGCAGAATTCTGCGTGCAGAGTCTCAATTTGGTGTTTGTCCCATTTTGTGAAGTCTTGGTTGGTGAGCGGACCCCAGACCTCACAACCATAAAGGGCAATGGGCTCTATGACTGATTCAAGTATTTTTAGCCAAATCCTAATTGGTATGTTGAAATTTATGTTTCTTTTGATGGCATAGAATGCCCTTCTTGCCTTGTCTCTCAGATCGTTCACAGCTTTGTGGAAGTTCCCTGTGGCGATGATGTTTAGGCCAAGGTATGTATAGTTTTTTGTGTGCTCTAGGGCAACAGTGTCTAGATGGAATTTTGTATTTGTGGTCCTGGTGACTGGACCTTTTTTGGAACACCATTATTTTGGTCTTACTGAGATTTACTGTCAGGCCCAGGTCTGACAGAATCTGTGCATAAGATCTAGGTGCTGCTGTAGGCCCTCCTTGGTTGGGGACAGCAGCAAACAATAGACATTTGACTTCAGATTCTAGTAGGCTCTCCCCCTCTCTCTGTGTGTGTGTGTGTGTGTGAATGCCTGCCTGCATTCCTGTCTGCATGCCTGTCTGCCTGCATTCCTGTCTGCATGCCTGTCTGCCTGCATTCCTGTCTGCATGCCTGTCTGCCTGCCTGTCTGTGTTCCTGCATGTAAAGAGAGAGATAGCAGAGGGGTGCTGTGATTGTCTTAAACAGCACACACACAACACATTACACACACACACAAAGGAATGCCTTTATTATTTTGGAACTTTTGTGAGTGTGATGTTTACTGTAAAGTTTTTATTGTTAATTTCACTTTTGTTAATTATCTATTTGACTTGCTTTGGCAATGTAAACATATGTTTCACATGCCAATAAAGCCCCTTGAATTGAACATTGAAAGTGAAATAAACAATAGAGAGAGATAAGAGACAGTAGACACAACACAGATCATCTTAAACAACACACATGTAAGGGAGTGAAGCCCCAACCTCAGACACCTGCAGGCTGATAGAGAGGTAGGTGTGAGATGCTGTAGGAGCAGGGCAGACTGATAGAGAGGTAGGTGTGAGATGCTGCAAGAGCAGGGCAGACTGATAGAGAGGTAGGTGTGAGATGCTGTAGGAGCAGGGCAGACTGATAGAGAGGTAGGTGTGAGATGCTGTAGGAGCAGGGCAGACTGATAGAGAGGTAGGTGTGAGATGCTGTAGGAGCAGGGCAGGCTGATAGAGAGGTAGGTGTGAGATGCTGTAGGAGCAGGGCAGACTGATAGAGAGGTAGGTGTGAGATGCTGTAGGAGCAGGGCAGACTGATGGAGAGGTAGGTGTGAGATGCTGTAGGAGCAGGGCAGACTGATAGAGAGGTAGGTGTGAGATGCTGTAGGAGCAGGGCAGACTGATAGAGAGGTAGGTGTGAGATGCTGTAGGAGCAGGGCAGACTGATAGAGAGGTAGGTGTGAGATGCTGCAAGAGCAGGGCAGACTGATAGAGAGGTAGGTGTGAGATGCTGTAGGAGCAGGGCAGACTGATAGAGAGGTAGGTGTGAGATGCTGTAGGAGCAGGGCAGACTGATAGAGAGGTAGGTGTGAGATGCTGTAGGAGCAGGGCAGGCTGATAGAGAGGTAGGTGTGAGATGCTGTAGGAGCAGGGCAGACTGATAGAGAGGTAGGTGTGAGATGCTGTAGGAGCAGGGCAGACTGATGGAGAGGTAGGTGTGAGATGCTGTAGGAGCAGGGCAGACTGATAGAGAGGTAGGTGTGAGATGCTGTAGGAGCAGGGCAGACTGATAGAGAGGTAGGTGTGAGATGCTGTAGGAGCAGGGCAGACTGATAGAGAGGTAGGTGTGAGATGCTGCAAGAGCAGGGCAGACTGATAGAGAGGTAGGTGTGAGATGCTGTAGGAGCAGGGCAGACTGATAGAGAGGTAGGTGTGGGATGCTGTAGGAGCAGGGCAGACTGATAGAGAGGTAGGTGTGAGATGCTGTAGGAGCAGGGCAGACTGATAGAGAGGTAGGTGTGAGATGCTGTAGGAGCAGGCCAGACTGATAGAGATGTAGGTGTGAGATGCTGTAGGAGCAGGGCAGACTGATAGAGAGGTAGGTGTGAGATGCTGTAGGAGCAGGGCAGACTGATAGAGAGGTAGGTGTGAGATGCTGCAGGAGCAGGGCAGACTGATAGAGAGGTAGGTGTGAGATGCTGTAGGAGCAGGGCAGACTGATAGAGAGGTAGGTGTGAGATGCTGTAGGAGCAGGGCAGACTGATAGAGAGGTAGGTGTAAGATGCTGTAGGAGCAGGGCAGACTGATAAAGAGGTAGGTGTGAGATGCTGTAGGAGCAGGGCAGACTGATAGAGAGGTAGGTGTGAGATGCTGTAGGAGCAGGGCAGACTAATCGAGAGGTAGGTGTGAGATGCTGTAGGAGCAGGGCAGACTGATAGAGAGGTTGTAGCGGTATTTATTAGCGAGGGGTAAAGAAAGATTTTGTTCGGGCGCCAGGCAGGTATTAACCATGCCGAAAGGAAAAGAGTAGAATAGAGAGAGTACCACTACCAGACCCACACACATCAGCAGAAGAGACTGCCTAGAGTGTAGCCTGTTTACCAGATAGCCAGTGGAGAGAAAAGAGAATACACACCATATAAAACCCACATCACAGCACAGGGGTAACCCAAACAAGAATACCTCATACAATAATACTAATACTAATAATGGCAGAGCAATTCAACAGCAACTTCATACAAGAACGACCCCAGTCATCAACATAGGATTTGCAATAATCTGTATTATTTTCTAGTGGATGAGTGCAGAGGGTATGAATGTGGGGGGGTGTTCATCGACACAACAAAAGCCTTAAAAATGTCCACAGTCTTCTCGGCCACATGTCATTAGTACACCTCACCTCAATACAGTTCACATAACAATACACAACTTGCAAGCAACCTCCCTTTTAACTAAAATGTCCATCAAAATACTTCTGGCAGGGCAATAATAGTCCAGCTCTAATGAACTTCAAGGGGAAGTGCATTTGAAAAATAGAGAGTCTGTTGCAGGGTAAAGCACTGGAACGAGAGGGAAGAGAAAGAGAGAGAAAAAGAGAAATCTTAGCTGTGGTCTTCAGGCCTGTTGCTACGAATCCATGCGATCCATAACGGGCGCGGTCCCAAACAAAAACAACCACGATCTAAAGCGATCACACCGATGATTGAGTTAAATACTTTATAAACTACAAACGCTGAAAACAAACAAAACTTCTGCAGCACAGCACACACAATCAAACTGTCGCGCCACCCAAGAGCTCCTCCCCAAAGAGCTGAACGAGCTCTCTTTATTTCCTCCTGCCTTACTGCTCATGCACTCTTAAAGTGGCAGCGCACGGTGAAGGCTCCGTGCAGATTTCGCCACACTCCTCCCCCCATGAAAAAACAATGCCTGTAGAAACAAAGAGGATGCAGGCTTTGACAAGTTCATGTTCCTGCTACACAAAACCAGGGAAGTCCTCCTCATCAGAGTCCTCCACGAAGAGGTCCTGCAGGTGTTGCTTTTGCCTGCGATCCAGCTCTTCTGCCGTAGGGTAGCAGGGCTTTAGGTCAACAACATGCACTGTCCTGACATCTTCCCCAGTGTCCTCCAAACAGACCAAGTAGTTCACTGGTCCCAACTGCTGCACTACACGGTATGGACCTTCCATCTCGAAGCTAGCTTGGCAGTGAACTTCTTAGATGCCTTTGACAGATGATGTGAACGTATCCAGACACGAGACTGGGGTGGAAAACACACGCCTCGCCTATGTTTGTCATAGTTTCTCAGCTGTCGTTGTTTGGCTTTGGTTTTGCTGGCCTCCACTCTGGCTAGCAAGGTGTGGTGGTGTTGTAACGGCATCAAACGCTGGGCAGTCAGGTGAAACATTTGAACTTTGCAAGACCCTGTCCATCGGACCTTTAGTGGTCTTCCCAGGTGGAGTTCGGCGGGAGTGACCCCAGAAGTCTCCTGCACGGCAGAGTTCAGTGCAAAGCGAAATTCAGGGAGATGCTGATCCCACCTTGTGTGCTGATCCCCACGAATGAAGCAATCATCCCCTTCAGGGTTCGGTTTACCCTCTCGGTCAGGTTGGTCTGAGGATGATAGGCTGTGGTCAACTTGGCAATTACACCCCAGTAGGTACAGAGCTCTTTGTAGATTCCTGATATGAACTGCGGACCTCGGTCAGAGAGGATTTGGTCTGGAATTCCAAATCTGGTAAAAACCTCCCTTCGCAGAATTAGAGCAATGGCTGATGCAGTAGCTTTGCGGAGGGGAAACAACTCCACCCAGTGTGTGTAGTAGTCCACTACCACCAATAAAAATTAATTCCGTGTCCCCGGCTGGGAGGAAAAGGTCCCATGAGGTCAATTCCCAACATTTCATTTGGATGGTTCACCACGGTCTGCTGATTTTCCCGCAGGTCTGCCAATGTCTGGTTTGTATTTCTGGCAGACTTCACACTGCTGTACAAACTTCCGGGTATCAACCCACATGCCTGGCCAGTAAACCACCTCTTGTAGTCTTCGATAAGTTTTAAAACTCCAAGATGGCCACTCATGGGATTGGCATGATAAGCTTGGATTATCTGGTCACACAATGTAGAGGGAATGAAGACGCGATAATGGGTGCTGTGTATTCCATCTCCTCTTGGAGTTTTTCGATACACTTTATCCTGAATTATGCTATACTTATCATTGAAGCGACTCTTGGAGTCTTCTTCAGACAGACTCTTGTGGATCGCCATGATGGCAGCATCCTTCTGCTGTGCTCTCCATACACTCTCATCATCCAGAGGAAAGGAATCATCCAGACATTTAGCGGTAGTATAAGTATTGCACAAGGGAGGACAAACATTGGCAGTCTCTGTAATCCGAGAAAGGGCATCTGGTACAACGTTCAGTTTTCCTTTGCGATACTCAATGATGAAGTCAAACTTCTGCAGTCTGATAGACCAGCGAATAAGACGGCTGTTGGTCTTGCCTGATGCCAGAACCCACTGCAGAGCAGCATGGTCTCAGACAACGGTGAAGATCTTTGCCTCCAAGTAGTAGCTCCATTTCTCCAAAGCCCAGACCACAGCGAGGCACTCCCTTTCAGTCGTTGGAATAATTCCTCTCGGCTGAATTAAGGGTGCGACTTGCATAGGCAAGAACTTCTTCTGTTCCAAGTCCTGTTTGTTGAGCCAAGACTGCTCCAAGTCCTGTTTGACTTGCATCCGTGTACACAATGAAATGAGCATTCAGGTTAGGATGTCCAAGCACTGGAGGAGTAATTAGACTGTTTTTGAGTGCTTCAAATGCACCTTGGCATGCAGGGGTCCATTGGAATTTCACACCTTTCTTCTTAAGGTGGTTGAGGGGTTCAGCTACCTTTGAAAAATCAGGCACAAACCTGTGGTACCATCCAGCCATACCCAGAAACCGCTGAACAGCCTTGAGGGATGTGGGAATTGGGAATTCCTGCACGGCTGCAACTTTGGCTGGATCTGCATGGATACCTTCAGCATTAACCACATGACCAAGGAACTTGAGTTCTGGCAGACAGAAACGACACTTCTTCAAGTTCAAGGTCAAACCTGCAGCCTTTAGTCTGTCGAAGACGGACTGAATGTCTTGCAGATGATCCGCAACAGAGGAGGAGTAGATTATGATGTCATCCAGATACACAAGACAATTTCTACCCCTCAGATCTCCCAGGACAGTCTCCATCAACCGTTGGAAGGTTGCTGGAGCATTCTTCAAACCAAAAGGCATGACTTTGAAGGAGTACAAACCAGCAGGGGTGACAAAGGCAGTCTTGTCCTGACTAGCGGGATCCATTGACACCTGCCAATAGCCACTGTTCAGATCCAGATTACTAAAGATGGATGCTCCTGCCAGAGATTCCAGTATGTCATTTATGTTTGGTAGAGGGTAGGCATCACTTTCTGTTATGGCATTCGGCTTCCTGTAGTCCACACAGAATCGATATCCACCATCTTTCTTAGGAATCAGGACAACCGGAGAAGCCCATCCGGAAAAAGAAGGTTCCACAATTCCATTCTCCAACATGCTTTTGAGCTGTTCATTGAGAATTGCCAGTTTGGCGGGGGACAGCCTGTAGGGACGCTGCTTAATGGGGACCTCATGCCGGGTATAGATTTTGTGTTTGAAGACGGTTGTACGGCCGAGTGTAAGAGTACAGACCTCACTGTTCACGTCCAACATCTGGGAGAGCTGCCACCTTTCATCATCCGACAGACATGCCTGTTCCACTGCTTGTTTGATGTAGAAATCCGCATCAGGTTTGTTTTTGCTCTCGGATAGAAGGGGGGGTACGGCGGTAATCAGGGTGATAGTTGGGTTCTCAGACTTCACTGGTGGAACATGTTTTTGTATTTGTCTCTTTATATTTTCTCTGTCTCTGACTTGACCTTGTCCGGACTCTGCATAATGTAGCAGGCTCCAACCTGAAATCAGTGCATTACCAGGTTGAAATGGATGAGGCTGGGAATAGTCAGAGTGTAGCCGATAGGAGGGTTCGGACATAGAGATGGTCAGTCCACTGAAGAACAGGAAGGCTAGGCCAAGGACTACAGCAAATGCAAGGCTTGAATCTGCAAGTATTGCCACAGGAAGGTTAATAGTCTCACCATGCAGTTTTATTATTATACTAATCCAGCCCAAGGGGGTGGTAGGTTCTCCATTGGCCAAGTACAATGGTCCCTCCTCCCATGTTCGTAGCTCCTCATGAGGTAATGCCATGTTCTGCCACAGGGCCTCTTGCATCAGGGTGTAAGATGCCCCTGTGTCGATTATGGCCTTCCCTCTCCAGTTCCTAACAGTCAGAGGAACCAATAGTTGTTGCGGAATAGGAATAAGACCGCTAGCTGTGCTGTCTAAAGGCTTCATGGTGGGCATTAAGGCTGACCCAATTGTATGCAAGTCACCACGCCTGTGTAGACTTTCAGTCTTCGGTCCTTTCTGACCTTTTCCTGAATCCTGATGCTGGACATAGAGCGGGCAAGAATCTGGAGGATGTTGGACTTTACACCTCCAACACATAACTGGACTTTTGTCCTAGATCTTGGGTACAAATATCTGAGACGGTTTAGCCCCAGGAGAGTTATGGGTATACTGGGATGAGGGAACAGTGTTTTTAGTTTGGAGGTGGTGCTTCCAGTCCTTCTCAAACTGAGTCCCAAGACGCACCAGATCATCCACATTTTGCACACATTCTCGAAGTTGACTAGCAAGGCGGGGAACCATGTTCTTAAGAAGGAGTTTGACCATCTCCTGCTCTGTAATGTCAGCCTTCCATCTCCTACATAGAACTCGATAGGAGAAGGCAAAGTCCCGTATTGGCTCTGCTTCACCCTGGACTCTGTTACGAACACGTTCCGCCAGTTCATCCCCATAGTCCTCTGAGAGGAAGGCTAAGAGGAATATTTTTTGAAACTCCTCCCAGGTTGACACATGTTCACGGGCTATCTCCCACCAGTCTCTTGCTGTACCATGGAGAACACTGCGGAGGGTGGCAAGAACCTCCAAGTCAGTAAGGGGCCGGATAGAAAGAAAATCATTACATTTAGATAAGAAAAACAGTGGATCAACATCATCTTCTGGACTGCCAAAAGTGGGGAAAAGTAGTTTTATAGGGAGGGAGCGCTCTATAGGAGGCATGACAGTGGCAGAGGGAGTTCTGTTGTTTAACAGTATCTTCAGAGGGTTTTTTGTAGTACTACCTGTTCCTATTCCCTTACTGGCCAAGCCAGTGGCAGAGGTAAAACCTGAGGGAGGTGCAGAAAATTTGTCCAGAAGGGAAAAGCACTGCATTACCTCCTGGTGCAGCCCTTCCAGTTGAAGGTCTGTGGCCTTCTGTGCTTTTTCCATCTCATTAACGGTGTCCTTTTGAGTCTGTTCAATCAAAAATCGTAGTTCCCCTGTGAGAGAGTTCTTCATGTCCTCCATAACTTCCTTCAGATAAGAACACACTCCCTTCACAACAGAGGCTGACTCCTCTGCTCTCTGTTTTTGTTCCTCCTCAAGAAAGATTATGACTTGATGATGGTTAGTTTCCATTTGTGTTTTGAACCAGTGCAGTTTTCCTTGAATATCCTGCTTCAGAGAATCGTGTAAATATTTCTGTCTCTGAACAATTTGTTGTTGGTTTTCCTCCATTTGACAGGGAAGGTAATCCAACCTCCTCTGCACATCTGTCTGATGAGCCTCCACACATTCACTGAGTTTGCGAATGGCATTCTCCTGCATTGTCAAACTATGATTGGTGTGTGTCCATTGATGTTCCAGTTGTCCAGTGATCACAGAGACACCTCTCCCAGTCTCTCTGGACAGGGTAACCGGAAGGGTTTGAGGGGAGGGTAATGGTGGAGATGTTATAGGTGAGCCAGAAGCCTGGGGATTAGGGGCAGTGCTATCCAACTCCATTAGTTCATCGAGTCCTTCCACAATGAAAGAATCCTGAACATGATTACCGTCAGGTGTGTCCACATTGGAACCCCATACTGTGTCAACAAAAGACATGATTCAACCTTGTGTGGAAGGTGTCATGGGTGTTTCTCTTCAAGTCCCTGTTCGGGCGCCAATTCTGTAGCAGTATTTATTAGAGAGGGGTAAAGAAAGATTTTGTTCGGGCGCCAGGCAGGTATTAACCATGCCGAAAGGAAAAGAGTAGAATAGAGAGAGTACCACTACCAGACCCACACACATCAGCAGAATAGACTGCCTAGAGTGTAGCCTGTTTACCAGATAGCCAGTGGAGAGAAAAGAGAATACACACCATATAAAACCCACATCACAGCACAGGGGTAACCCAAACAAGAATACCTCATACAATAATACTAATACTAATAATGGCAGAGCAATTCAACAGCAACTTCATACAAGAACGACCCCAGTCATCAACATAGGATTTGCAATAATCTGTATTATTTTCTAGTGGATGAGTGCAGAGGGTATGAATGTGGGGGGTGTTCATCGACACAACAAAAGCCTTAAAAATGTCCACAGTCTTCTCGGCCACATGTCATTAGTACACCTCACCTCAATACAGTTCACATAACAATACACAACTTGCAAGCAACCTCCCTTTTAACTAAAATGTCCATCAAAATACTTCTGGCAGGGCAATAATAGTCCAGCTCTAATGAACTTCAAGGGGAAGTGCATTTGAAAAATAGAGAGTCTGTTGCAGGGTAAAGCACTGGAACGAGAGGGAAGAGAAAGAGAGAGAAAAAGAGAAATCTTAGCTGTGGTCTTCAGGCCTGCCGTGTCCGATGGTTTGTTGGTTTGTATGTTAAAGCTTCGCAACAATGTTGCTACGAATCCATGCGATCCATAACGGGCGCGGTCCCAAACAAAAACAACCACGATCTAAAGCGATCACACCGATGATTGAGTTAAATACTTTATAAACTACAAACGCTGAAAACAAACAAAACTTCTGCAGCACAGCACACACAATCAAACTGTCGCGCCACCCAAGAGCTCCTCCCCAAAGAGCTGAACGAGCTCTCTTTATTTCCTCCTGCCTTACTGCTCATGCACTCTTAAAGTGGCAGCGCACGGTGAAGGGTCCGTGCAGATTTCACCACAAGGTAGGTGTGAGATGTTGTAGGAGCAGGGCAGACTGATAGAGAGGTAGGTGTGAGATGCTGTAGGAGCAGGGCAGACTAATAGAGAGGTAGGTGTGAGATGCTGCAAGAGCAGGGCAGACTGATAGAGAGGTAGGTGTGAGATGCTGTAGGAGCAGGGCAGACTGATAGAGAGGTAGGTGTGAGATGCTGTAGGAGCAGGGCAGACTGATAGAGAGGTAGGTGTGAGATGCTGTAGGAGCAGGGCAGACTGATAGAGAGGTAGGTGTGAGATGCTGTAGGAGCAGGGCAGACTGATAGAGAGGTAGGTGTGAGATGCTGTAGGAGCAGGGCAGACTGATAGAGAGGTAGGTGTGAGATGCTGCAGGAGCAGGGCAGACTGATAGAGAGGTAGGTGTGAGATGCTGTAGGAGCAGGGCAGACTGATAGAGAGGTAGGTGTGAGATGCTGTAGGAGCAGGGCAGACTAATAGAAGGGTAGGTGTGAGATGATGTAGGAGCAGGGCTGACTGATAGAGAGGTAGGTGTGAGATGCTGTAGGAGCAGGGCAGACTGATAGAGAGGTAGGTGCGAGATGCTGTAGGAGCAGGGCAGACTGATACATTTACATTTACATTTAAGTCATTTAGCAGACGCTCTTATCCAGAGCGACTTACAAATTGGTGCGTTCACCTTAAGACATCCAGTGGAACAGCCACTTTACAATAGTGCATCTAAATCTTGTAAGGGGGGTGAGAACGATTACTTTATCCTATCCTAGGTATTCCTGAAAGAGGTGGGGTTTCAGGTGTCTCCGGAAGGTGGTGATTGACTCCGCTGTCCTGGCGTCGTGAGGGGGGTTGTTCCACCATTGGGGGGCCAGAGCAGCGAACAGTTTTGACTGGGCTGCGCGGGAACTGTACTTCCTCAGTGGTAGGGAGGCGAGCAGGCCAGAGGTGGATGAACGCAGTGCCCTTGTTTGGGTGTAGGGCCTGATCAGAGCCTGGAGGTACTGAGGTGCCGTTCCCCTCACAGCTCCGTAGGCAAGCACCATGGTCTTGTAGCGGATGCGAGCTTCAACTGGAAGCCAGTGGAGAGAGCGGAGGAGCGGGGTGACGTGAGAGAACTTGGGAAGGTTGAACACCAGACGGGCTGCGGCGTTCTGGATGAGTTGTAGGGGTTTAATGGCACAGGCAGGGAGCCCAGCCAACAGCGAGTTGCAGTAATCCAGACGGGAGATGACAAGTGCCTGGATTAGGACCTGCGCTGCTTCCTGTGTGAGGCAGGGTCGTACTCTCATGGATGTTGTAGAGCATGAACCTAAAAGAACGGGCCACCGCCTTGATGTTAGTTGAGAACGACAGGGTGTTGTCCAGGATCACGCCAAGGTTCTTAGCGCTCTGGGAGGAGGACACAATGGAGTTGTCAACCGTGATGGCGAGATCATGGAACGGGCAGTCCTTCCCGGGAGGAAGAGCAGCTCCGTCTTGCCGAGGTTCAGCTTGAGGTGGTGATCCGTCATCCACACTGATATGTCTGCCAGACATGCAGAGATGCGATTCGCCACCTGGTCATCAGAAGGGGGAAAGGAGAAGATTAATTGTGTGTCGTCTGCATAGCAATGATAGGAGAGACCATGTGAGGTTATGACAGAGCCAAGTGACTTGGTGTATAGTGAGAATAGGAGAGGGCCTAGAACAGAGCCCTGGGGACGCCAGTGGTGAGAGCGCGTGGTGAGGAGACAGATTCTCGCCACGCCACCTGGTAGGAGCGACCTGTCAGGTAGGACGCAACCAAGCGTGGGCCGCGCCGGAGATGCCCAACTCGGAGAGGGTGGAGAGGAGGATCTGATGGTTCACAGTATCGAAGGCAGCCGATAGGTCTAGAAGGATGAGAGCAGAGGAGAGAGAGTTAGCTTTAGCAGTGCGGAGGGCCTCCGTGATACAGAGAAGAGCAGTCTCAGTTGAATGACTAGTCTTGAAACCTGACTGATTTGGATCAAGAAGGTCATTCTGAGAGAGATAGCGGGAGAGCTGGCCAAGGACGGCACGTTCAAGAGTTTTGGAGAGAAAAGAAAGAAGGGATACTGGTCTGTAGTTGTTGACATCGGAGGGATCGAGTGTAGGTTTTTTCAGAAGGGGTGCAACTCTCGCTCTCTTGATAGAGAGGTAGGTGTAAGATGCTGTAGGAGCAGGGCAGACTGATAGATAGACTGATAGGTATTTGTTTAGGAAGCATGATAACACCACTTTCCTCTGGTATTTGTTTAGGAAGCGTGATAACACCACTTTCCTCTGGTATTTGTTTAGGAAGCATGATAACACCACTTTCCTCTGGTATTTGTTTAGCAAGCGTGATAACACCACTTTCCTCTGGTATTTGTTTAGGAAGCGTGATAACACCACTTTCCTCTGGTATTTGTTTAGCAAGCGTGATAACACCACTTTCCTCTGGTATTTGTTTAGGAAGCGTGATAACATCACTTTCCTCTGGTATTTGTTTAGCAAGCGTGATAACACCACTTTCCTCTGGTATTTGTTTAGCAAGCGTGATAACACCACATTCCTCTGGTATTTGTTTAGCAAGCGTGATAACACCACTTTCCTCTGGTATTTGTTTAGCAAGCGTGATAACACCACTTTCCTCTGATATTTGTTTAGCAAGCGTGATAACACCACTTTCCTCTGGTATTTGTTTAGCAAGCGTGATAACACCACTTTCCTCTGGTATTTGTTTAGCAAGCGTGATAACACCACTTTCCTCTGGTATTTGTTTAGCAAGCGTGATAACACCACTTTCCTCTGGTATTTGTTTAGCAAGCGTGATAACAACACTTTCCTCTGGTATTTGTTTAGGAAACGTGATAACACCACTTTCCTCTGGTATTTGTTTAGGAAGCGTGATAACACCACTTTCCTCTGGTATTTGTTTAGGAAGCGTGATAACACCACTTTCGCCAGACACAAGTAAAAACTCCTACGTAAGTGTAGCAGCCTATGTAGTCTACTGACAACAGCTGTATAGTCTAGACTACTATGTACCCTGTCCGTCTGGCCACCTGTAGTCTACTAACAACAACAGATGTATAGTCTAGACTACTATGTACCCTGTCCGTCTGGCCACCTGTGGTCTACTAACAACAACAGATGTATAGTCTAGACTACTATGTCCCTCTGACCACCTGTAGTCTACTAACAACATCAGATGTATAGTCTAGACTACTATGTCCCTCTGACCACCTGTAGTCTACTAACAACATCAGATGTATAGGCTAGACTACTATGTACCTCTGACCACCTGTAGTCTACTAACAACATCAGATGTATAGTCTAGACTACTATGTACCCTGTCCCTCTGACCACCTGTAGTCTACTAACAACATCAGATGTATAGTCTAGACTACTATGTACTGTCCCTCTGACCACCTGTAGTCTACTAACAACATCAGATGTATAGTCTAGACTACTATGTACCTCTGACCACCTGTAGTCTACTAACAACATCAGATGTATAGTCTAGACTACTATGTACTGTCCCTCTGACCACCTGTAGTCTACTAACAACATCAGATGTATAGTCTAGACTACTATGTCCCTCTGACCACCTGTAGTCTACTAACAACATCAGATGTATAGTCTAGACTACTATGTACTGTCCCTCTGACCACCTGTAGTCTACTAACAACATCAGATGTATAGTCTAGACTACTATGTACTGTCCCTCTGACCACCTGTAGTCTACTAACAACATCAGATGTATAGTCTAGACTACTATGTCCCTCTGACCACCTGTAGTCTACTAACAACATCAGATGTATAGTCTAGACTACTATGTCCCTCTGACCACCTGTAGTCTACTAACAACATCAGATGTATAGTCTAGACTACTATGTACCTCTGACCACCTGTAGTCTACTAACAACATCAGATGTATAGTCTAGACTACTATGTACTGTCCCTCTGACCACCTGTAGTCTACTAACAACATCAGATGTATAGTCTAGACTACTATGTCCCTCTGACCACCTGTAGTCTACTAACAACATCAGATGTATAGTCTAGACTACTATGTACTGTCCCTCTGACCACCTGTAGTCTACTAACAACATCAGATGTATAGTCTAGACTACTATGTCCCTCTGACCACCTGTAGTCTACTAACAACAACAGATGTATATTCTAGACCAGTGGTCACCAAACTACGGCCCGCGGGCCGGATACGGCCCGTCAGCACATTTGGCCCGGCCCTCTGAACAATACCAGAGACGCTATCGAATTTTTTTCCTATTTGGCCTCCAGAAAAAAAATCCTAGGCCCGGCCCTGTCAAAGAGAGAACGGAATAATGGCGAAAAGGTTAGGTAAGAGAAAAATTGATTCAGAATGCAGGGTATTTAACCTGCAGTGGACAAACAATTTTTTTTTTGTTCAATGCAAAGAAAAGGCTGTTTGTCTCATCTGTCAAGAGACGGTGGCGGTATTCAAAGAATACAATCTTCGCCGACACTATGAATCCCGTCACAAAGACAAGTACGATAGCTTGCAAGGCCAAATACGAGCAGACAAACTCTCAAAGCTAAAAAGTGGACTACTATCTCAGCAGAATACATTTGTACGCCAAGCTCAGCTGAACCAGGCATCCGTTCGGGCCAGCTTTGGGTTGCTAAACTGATAGCAAGAAGCGGTAAGCCTTTCACTGACGGAGAGTTTGTTAAGAAATGTATGGATTCTGTCGCGGAGGAGGTGTGTCCCGAGAAGAAAGATGCATTTAATGCCGTAAGTCTGTCGGCGAGTACAATCACCAGACGCGTTGAAGAAATCGGGAGTAATGTATATGCCCAGCTGCAGCAGAAGACGAAAGAATTTGACTTTTTTCATTAGCACTGGATGAGAGCACGGACGTGCAAGACACAGCGCAACTGCTCATTTTTATTCGTGGAGTTAGCGCAAACTTTGAGATATGCGAGGAGCTGGCAGCCCTCCAAAGTCTCAAAGGGACTACAACGGGAGAGGATATTTTTGACAAAGTGTGCCAAACCATGGAGAAGTTGGACCTGGACTGGTCAAAGCTAGCTAGCATCACGACTGACGGGGCTCCTAGCATGGTGGGCGAAACTCGCGGTCTAATAGGACGCATGAACCGGGAGTTGGAAAAAGGGGTCTCACCGCCCGCTACGAGTCCACTGCCTAATTCACCAGCAAGCACTGTGCTGCAAAGTGTTGAAGTGGGATTCTGTAATGAAGGTTGTGGTGTCGTGCATAAACTTCATCAGAGCAAAGGGACTTAAACACAGGCAGTTCCAAGAATTCCTGTCTGAACTGGAGTCTACGCACGGAGATGTGCTGTACTACACAGAGGTCCGATGGCTGAGCCGGGGCAGAGTTTTGAGGCGTTTTTACGAGCTGCTACCCGAAATTAACGCATTTCTTCATTTAAAAGACAAAACGGTCCCAGAGCTGATCGACCCAGAATGGAAATGGCACCTCGCATTTTTAACAGACGTGACAGAAATACTTAACAGCCTTAACTTGCAGCTACAAGGCGAGGGGAAACTCATTTGCGACATGTATTCACACATAAAAGCATTTGAGGTGAAATTAGCGCTGCTTTTGGAACAAGTGAAAAAGCGTAACTTCGTCCATCTTCCTGCTACCCAAAACCTGTCCACAGAGAACCCAGCGGTCCCGTTCCCAGCTGAAAAGTGCGTGGAAGCACTGGAAATGCTGAAGGCGGAGTTCGGTGTGTGATTCAGTGAACTACATGTTCATGCAAAAGAAATCCGTCTTTTTCAGAACCCCTTTGTTGCCGACATTGATGAAGCCCAGCCTTCATATCAGTTTGAGTTGGCTGAGTTACAGAACTGTGATGTTCTGAAAGACGCATTCAAGCCCAACAGTCTCATTGACTTCTATGCCGCCTCCCAAACGACACATATCCAAACATCAAAAACACGCAATGAAAATGTCCACAGTTTTTGGCAGCACGTATATCTGCGAGAAAACCTTTTCTCGCATGAAACTGCTGAAAACCCCGATGAGATCAAGATTGACAGATGAACATTTGCATCAGTGCTTGAGACTGGCTGTAACTAGAATGGAACCTGATATTCAACTTCTCACCAGCCAGATGCAGGCCCACAGTTCACACTGATGAACATACATAGGTAAGCTCACTTTTCTGACTTGAATGAGTCATTCTGAGCATAAACAAATATAATCATAATAAAATCTACTGGGATAAAATCCATCTTTACAACCATACTGGTAGTGAAATGTATTGTGCTGTGTAGGTGCTGTATCACTTAGTTCAGTTTCTCAACCTGCTTCTTTTGTGGTTTTCACAGGGAAGTTGATGAGAGAGAGCTGCAAACAGCGGTGTCTACAAGCCTACTGGAACCTACAAAAGGATTATAAGGAAGGAACACAAGAACTTTAAGAGACTGCTCATATGTGTCAGAGAGATTCTGCTCTGACAACTGAACTGAACTTTTATCTGTTAAGATTGTGCATGGCACGACAGAAAGTTAATGTTCCATGGCTTTTTTTTTCTATGAAGAACCCAGAGAGAGTTATTTAGTTATTATTTATTTCCTGTTTTTTCTGTGAAGAACTCAGAGAGGGTTATTTAGTTATTATTTATTTCATTAATAGTGTTATTATTTGTTTCCTGACTTTTTTTCTGTAAAGAACCTGGAAAGGGTTATTTGGTTATGTGTGGCTTTCTGGAAAACAATAAATTTTTTAAGCTCCCCTACGATCGTCACACTTTTTCTGTTAAAAACTGACACCGGCCCCCCATCAGAGAAGGGAAAAGTTATGTGGCCCTCACAGGAAAAAGTTTGGGGACCCCTGTTCTAGACTATTAAGGCCCCTGTCCGTCTGACCAGGGTAAACAAAGCGATAACGTTTTCTATTTATAACTCATTTGTTTGTGAGAAAATATAAATGGGATCAAATTTGGTTTATATTCAAAATTTGGGCGAACTAGACTACCTAGACTTTTTAGTCAAGAACGAATTCTTATTTTCAATGACGGCCTAGGAACAATGGGTTAACTGCCTTGTTCAGGGGCAGAACGACAGATGTTTACCTTGTCAGCTCGGGGGTTTCACCTGATTCGGTCAGCAGATCAGGAAAAACTACGGGCCCCAGAATGTATTTTTTGTGACACCACTCTGGGACCCGAGGTGCCACCTCTGGATAGGAGATTGACAACTCAAATCAAATCGTATTGGTCACATACATGTATTTAACAGATGTTATTGTGGGTGTAGTGAAATTCTTGTGTTCCTAGCTCCAACAGTGCAGTAGTACCTGCAACAGTGCAGTAGTACCTGCAACAGTGCAGTAGTACCTGCAACAGTGCAGTAGTCACACAGACTGAGAGACACATAGTTAAAGCTGCAATACTTAACTTTTTGGGAGACCCGAACAACTTCGCATATGTTATAGATCTGTCATTCTCATTGGAAGCAAGTCTAAGAACCTGTAGCTCTGTTCTATCTGCTCTATTTCTATGTTTTCCTTTCTTAAGTGTTGTTTTTGCATCTTTTACTTCTCTGTCTTGTCCTCCCTTTGGTGTCTGTTGGTAGTGATGGACAAGGCTAGCTGTGCTCCCCTCTTTGCACATCAGATATTTAATAGGTCATTTAAAGCTGGGATTGACACCTGCCAGCCTATGACCTCGGGGAGAGGGGTAGGGGTCAGACTGCTGCTCCTGTAACAGTGGAGATCAGACGTCACAGAGTCTAAAGAGGCAGACAAGTTGTTTTTCTGCTGTTAGTGTCCAACTGTCTTGTCACACACACACACACACACACACACACACGAGCGGGGTAGGGGTCAGACCGATGCTCCTGTAACAGTGAAGGTCAGACGTCACAGAGTCTAAAGTGGCAGACATGTTGTTTTTCTGCTGTTAGTGTCCAACTGTCTTGTCACACACACACACACACTCTGACCTTCACTTTACTGACCCTCCTTTCGTCCATGTAAGTGCATGTGCAGTTGCTGCAGGGGGGATTTATGGACAACCATGTGCAGACAGCAGCAGCCAGTGTGTTTCTATTCCCAGTTTAACCAGGGTTCTGTCACTGGAATGTCGCTCTCTTTCTGTTACATCAGCATTCTTCACTCAGGTCATTCAGCTTACACAGCTGAAGGCCTGTCTGTCTGTCTGTCTGTCTGTCTCTCTCTGTTTCTCTTTCTTTCTCTCTCTATGTCTCTATGTCTGTCTGTCTCTCTGTCTCTCTCTGTCTCTCTCTCTCTGTCTCTGTCTGTCTGTCTCTCTCGCTCTCTTTCTCTATCTCTCTGTCTCTCTCTCTCGATGTCTGTCTCGCTCTCTCTCTTTCTCTCTGTCTCTGTCTGTCTCTCTCTCTTTCTTACTAATATTGTACCTACACAGTATGACTTCAGGGCTTTACGTCCCAGGTCTGACTGTCCTGTTTCATCTCTACTCCTCTCCTCTCCTCTAATGGTGTGCAGGAATTCTGTTTGACAGAAAGACACCTCCGTCTCTAGTGGCCGACAGGGAGAGGAGAGACATTGTGAAATGTAGTTACTAAACTGACAGAGACCAGGCAACAGTAGAAACCTTGTAAACCATGAGACTTGAATTAAACCACCACTTCATTGGCAGAACAAATCGGTGTGGATGTTCTTTCTGCTGATTCATATTGTGTTACCCATCACCCTGAAGGATAATGGATGTTCTTTCTGCTGATTCATATTGTATTACCCATCACCCTGAAAGATAATGGATGTTCTTTCTGCTGATTCATATTGTATTACCCATCACCCTGAAAGATAATGGATGTTCTTTCTGCTGATTCATATTGTATTACCCATCACCCTGAAAGATAATGGATGTTCTTTCTGCTGATTCATATTGTATTACCCATCACCCTGAAAGATAATGGATGTTCTTTCTGCTGATTCATATTGTATTACCCATCACCCTGAAAGATAATGGATGTTCTTTCTGCTGATTCATATTGTATTACCCATCACCCTGAAGGATAATGGATGTTCTTTCTGCTGATTCATATTGTATTACCCATCACCATGAAAGATAATGGATGTGTGATGATTAGGATGATCATTAAACTGCAACATTTTGTTCAACAATAGATAGTAGATAGATTTCCTCCTAGAGCCAGTTCTACTATAGACTCCAGTAGCCTCTTCCCTCTCCGAGGCCTGATCTGGTAAAGGAGTTATATACAGAATCCCACTGAATTGTCGTATCTGCTCAGACAAACAGGTGGTGGATTTAACAGCCATGTCTCCCGTGATACAAGTCAGTATTCAACGTCCATCCATGTCTATGGACATCGGGAGATGACGTGGGAACTGACCACTAGGGGGAACAGTGAGCGCTGTTACCTTCAAATAGGTTTCCGTTTGCTAGGACGTTGTGTAGCATCTGCCTCTATTTGAAAAGGTTGCAAGTTTGAATCCAGCGATAGAAAGTTATTTAAAATTGTTGTTGTTTTAAGCATATACCAAACCTTAACCATTCAGAGTTAATACCTTAACCATTCATTAATGCCTAACCTTAACCCTTACCTTAACCATTCAGAGTTAATACCTTAACCATTCATTAATGCCTAACCTTAACCCTTACCTTAACCATTCAGAGTTAATACCTTAACCATTCATTAATGCCTAACCTTAACCATTCAGAGTTAATACCTTAACCATTCATTAATGCCTAACCTTGACCCTTACCTTAACCATTCAGAGTTTGTCACGTAGAGTAGGCCAGAAGGCTAAACTGGATAACCTAACCTCTATCAAAATAAAAAGATGGCGGAGCCGCAAAAGTTATTCTGTGCAAAGGTGTTTATTTACAAGTGATTCCGGAACAAAAAACAACAGTACTGCCATCAACGTCTACCTTATGGGACAGCTTAAAACCAATGCTGCCCCATCCACAGCTCAATCCAAAAAGCCTCTTCGCCATGACTGAAAGAGAGGCTCCCTTTTGTAGGGCTAGCCCCTCCCCTCAGAACAATTAACCCTCATTAATTAATCAATTAACAATACAAACCTACATTTTCCATGAACTAAACATACTAAAGGATATACATTGCAACACGGTTTTAAACAATATCACAACATAACATTTACAACATTACATCACTACTGACAATATCTTTCAATATGCCCATATGCATTAATGAGCCATTTGGGACAGGCACTATAAAGCCAACCCAATTCCCTTAGCTCGGATCCTTTTCCAGCATACCCGGAAGCTACAGAGATGGAGAGAGGAACAGAACAAACAAACAATGCGCTCATCCACAACATTGATAAGTATAATAATTATTGTATCTCTCAAATATGAACATTGACAAGTGTGAAATGCATGCACCAAGACAGAAGTTAATTTGTGTGTCGACCCACATTGTTAACTTATGGTATAATGGCGCAGGGAGGAGTGATGAATATGTGTGTGCGTTAAAGAACCAAATGCTGCCCGCGGCCAGTGACGGACTTCTACGTCACAGAGTTAATACCTTAACGATTAATGCTATTCGTTAAGAATTTGGAGTTAACACCTTAACATTTTTATTTTATTTATTTATTTCACCTTTATTTAACCAGGTAGGCTAGTTGAGAACAAGTTCTCATTTGCAACTGCGACCTGGCCAAGATAAAGCATAGCAGTGTGAACAGACAACACAGAGTTACACATGGAGTAAACAATTAACAAGTCAATAACACAGTAGAAAAAAAGGGGGAGTCTATATACAATGTGTGCAAAAGGCATGAGGAGGTAGGCGAATAATTACAATATTGCAGATTAACACTGGAGTGATAAATGATCAGATGATCATGTACAGGTAAAGATATTGGTGTGCAAAAGAGCAGAAAAGTAAATAAATAAAAACTGTGGGGATGAGGTAGGTGAAAATGGGTGGGCTGTTTACCAATAGATTATTCAGATAGCAGATGTTTGAAGTTGGTGAGGGAGATAAAAGTCTCCAACTTAAGCGATTTTTGCAATTCGTTCCAGTCACAGGCAGCAGAGTACTGGAACGAAAGGCGGCTGAATGAGGTGTTTGCTTTAGGGATGATCAGTGAGATACACCTGCTGGAGCGCGTGCTACGGATGGGTGTTGCCATCGTGACCAGTGAACTGAGATAAGGCGGAGCTTTACCTAGCATGGCCTTGTAGATGTCCTGGAGCCAGTGGGTCTGGCGACGAATATGTAGCGAGGGCCAGCCGACTAGAGCATACAAGTCGCAGTGGTGGGTAGTATAAGGTGCTTTAGTGACAAAACGGATGGCACTGTAATAAACTGCATCCAGTTTGCTGAGTAGAGTGTTGGAAGCAATTTTGTAGATGACATCGCCGAAGTCGAGGATCGGTAGGATAGTCAGTTTTACTAGGGTAAGCTTGGCAGCGTGAGTGAAGGAGGCTTTGTTGCGGAATAGAAAGCCGACTCTTGATTTGATTTTCGATTGGAGATGTTTGATATGGGTCTGGAAGGAGAGTTTGCAGTCTAGCCAGACACCTAGGTACTTATAGGTGTCCACATATTCAAGGTCGGAACCATCCAGTGTGGTGATGCTAGTTGGGCATGCAGGTGCAGGCAGCGATCGGTTGAAAAGCATGCATTTGGTTTTACTAGCGTTTAAGAGCAGTTGGAGGCCACGAAAGGAGTGTTGTATGGAATTGAAGCTCGTTTGGAGGTTAGATAGCACAGTGTCCAATGACGGGCCGAAAGTATATAGAATGGTGTCGTCTGCGTAGAGGTGGATCAGGGAATCGCCCGCAGCAAGAGCAACATCATTGATATATACAGAGAAAAGAGTCGGCCCGAGAATTGAACCCTGTGGCACCCCCATAGAGACTGCCAGAGGACCGGACAGCATGCCCTCCGATTTGACACACTGAACTCTGTCTGCAAAGTAATTGGTGAACCAGGCAAGGCAGTCATCCGAAAAACCGAGGCTACTGAGTCTGCCGATAAGAATATGGTGATTGACAGAGTTGAAAGCCTTGGCAAGGTCGATGAAGACGGCTGCACAGTACTGTCTTTTATCGATGGCGGTTATGATGTCGTTTAGTACCTTGAGTGTGGCTGAGGTGCACCCGTGACCGGCTCGGAAACCAGATTGCATAGCGGAGAAGGTACGGTGGGATTCGAGATGGTCAGTGACCTGTTTGTTGACTTGGCTTTCGAAGACCTTAGATAGGCAGGGCAGAATAGATATAGGTCTGTAACAGTTTGGGTTCAGGGTGTCTCCCCCTTTGAAGAGGGGGATGACTGCGGCAGCTTTCCAATCCTTGGGGATCTCAGACGATATGAAAGAGAGGTTGAACAGGCTGGTAATAGGGGTTGCGACAATGGCGGCGGATAGTTTCAGAAATAGAGGGTCCAGATTGTCAAGCCCAGCTGATTTATACGGGTCCAGGTTTTGCAGCTCTTTCAGAACATCTGCTATCTGGATTTGGGTAAAGGAGAACCTGGAGAGGCTTGGGCGAGGAGCTGCGGGGGGGCCGGAGCTGTTGGCCGAGGTAGGAGTAGCCAGGCGGAAGGCATGGCCAGCCGTTGAGAAATGCTTGTTGAAGTTTTCGATAATCATGGATTTGTCGGTGGTGACCGTGTTCCCTAGCCTCAGTGCAGTGGGCAGCTGGGAGGAGGTGCTCTTGTTCTCCATGGACTTCACAGTGTCCCAGAACTTTTTGGAGTTGGAGCTACAGGATGCAAACTTCTGCCTGAAGAAGCTGGCCTTAGCTTTCCTGACTGACTGCGTGTATTGGTTCCTGACTGCCCTGAACAGTTGCACATCGCGGGGACTGTTCGATGCTATTGCAGTCCGCCACAGGATGTTTTTGTGCTGGTCGAGGGCAGTCAGGTCTGGAGTGAACCAAGGGCTGTATCTGTTCTTAGTTCTGCATTTCTTGAACGGAGCATGCTTATCTAAAATGGTGAGGAAGTTACTCTTAAAGAATGACCAGGCATCCTCAACTGACGGGATGAGGTCAATGTCCTTCCAGGATACCCGGGCCAGGTCGATTAGAAAGGCCTGCTCACAGAAGTGTTTTAGGGAGCGTTTGACAGTGATGAGGGGTGGTCGTTTGACTGCGGCACCGTAGCGGATACAGGCAATGAGGCAGTGGTCGCTGAGATCCTGTTTGAAGACAGCGGAGGTGTATTTGGAGGGCCAGTTGGTCAGGATGACGTCTATGAGGGTGCCCTTGCTTACAGAGTTAGGGTTGTACCTGGTGGGTTCCTTGATGATTTGTGTGAGATTGAGGGCATCTAGCTTAGATTGTAGGACTGCCGGGGTGTTAAGCATATCCCAGTTTAGGTCACCTAACAGAACAAACTCTGAAGCTAGATGGGGGGGCAATCAGTTCACAAATGGTGCCCAGGGCACAGCTGGGAGCTGAGGGGGGGTCGGTAGCAGGCGGCAACAGGGAGAGACTTATTTCTGGAGAGAGTAATTTTCAGAATTAGTAGTTCGAACTGTTTGGGTATGGACCTGGAAAGTATGACATTACTTTGCAGGCTATCTCTGCAGTAGACTGCAACTCCTCCCCCTTTGGCAGTTCTATCTTGACGGAAGATGTTATAGTTGGGTATGGAAATCTCTGAATTTTTGGTGGCCTTCCTGAGCCAGGATTCAGACACGGCAAGGACATCAGGGTTAGCAGAGTGTGCTAAAGCAGTGAGTAAAACAAACTTAGGGAGGAGGCTTCTGATGTTGACATGCATGAAACCAAGGCTTTTTCGATCACAGAAGTCAACAAATGAGGGTGCCTGGGGACATGCAGGGCCTGGGTTTACCTCCACATCACCCGCGGAACAGAGAAGGAGTAGTATGAGGGTGCGGCTAAAGGCTATCAAAACTGGTCGCCTAGAGCGTTGGGGACAGAGAATAAGAGGAGCAGGTTTCTGGGCATGGTAGAATATATTCAGGGCATAATGCGCAGACAGGGGTATGGTGGGGTGCGGGTATGGCGGAGGTAAGCCCAGGCACTGGGTGATGATGAGAGAGGTTTTATCTCTGGACATGCTGGTTGTAATGGGTGAGGTCACCGCATATGTGGGAGGTGGAACAAAGGTGATATCAGGGGTATGAGGAGTGGGACTAGGGGCTCCATTGTGAACTAAAACAATGATAACTAACCTGAGCAAAAGTATACAAGGCATATTGACATTTGAGAGAAACATACAGTGAGGCATACAGTAATCACAGGTGTTGAATTCGGAAAGCTAGCTAAAACAGTGGGTGAGACAACAGCTAATCAGCTAGCATAACAACAGCAGGTAAAATGGCATTGACTAGGCAACGGGGCCGACAGATAAAACAAACAAGCAGAATGGAGTACCGTGATTAATGGACAGTCCAGCGTGCATCAGCTATGTAGCCAAGTGATCAGAGTCCAGGGGCAGCGGTGGATGGGGCAGGGGGGCTGGACTGGCGAGTGTTATCCAGGTTAAGAAACTAACAATGACTAAATAGCTTGTAGCTAGTTAGCTGGTTAGCTTCTGGAGGTTCTTGAGTGTGTTCTAAAAATTAAAAATAATAGCAATTCCGTATCACATTGGGTGAGGCAGGTTTTAAAAATCGGGAAGAGATAGAAAGTACATATGGGCCACTGCGTGTTTGGGACGCGGCGATGCAGACGGTTAGCAGGCCTGTGCTAACAAGCTAACAGATTAGCAGGCCGGGGTAAACAAGGTAGTAGTTAGCGGACCTGGGTTAAACAAGCTAGCAGTTAGCATGCCGAATTAGCAAGCAAGGAGATAGCGAGGGCTAGAGAGTTAGCCTTTGGAGGACGTCGCGGTGGGGTGAGTCTGTTTATTCCTCTTAATGCAGTGACATCGATAGACCGGTCGTGAGTCCGGGTATTGTAGCCCAGGAGTATGCTAGGAGCACAGGAGGTCTGGCCGGGTTAGCTTCAAGCTACGTGGGTGGAAACGCTAGCCAGGAGTAATCAACCAGGGTTGCGGTTTAGCTCGATAGCTAGTTGTGAATATCCAGCTGAAAAATGTTCCGTGTACGGGGGAATCCAGGGATAAAAAAATAAATAGGTCCGTTATGCTCTGGTTAGCGTCGCGTTCGAACTGGCGAGAGCTTTCCGAGCTAAAGGTTAGCTGATGACCGGTTAGCTGAAGACCGCTAGCATAGCTGGTGGTTAGCTTCAGTTGAGGGGTTCCGGTTCCGAAGTAAATATAAATACTTTAGGAAAAGTAGCTACATTGGGTGAGGCGGGTTGCAGGAGAGTATTTGGAAGCTTAGGTTTAGCAAAATGCTTTTAAAGATATGCGAAGGAAAATATCTAAAACGAAACGAAAAAGAGACGATATTTACAGAGAGACGATACGACAGGACGACTTACTGCTACGCCATCTTGGAATTAACATAACCCTAACCTTAAACACATTGAAATTTGACATTTGGAACGACTTCAACATTTGACCTTTGAGAAACATGGATGAACAACATATTCTGACCTGGCTGCTATAAGAGTTGACAGACACAGAGGATTTAAAGCAGTTGTTGCTGCAGTGGGATAAATCAGGGTCACACAGAGTGTTTCTAGGTAGTCTTAAACACATCTACTGTGAAACAAAAGTATATACCTCACACACATGGTTATGGGCTTAAAGAAATAAGACACCTGTACCATGTCAGATATAGAGTTTATAGTTTGCATCTCAATATTACACTTTATATACATCACAGAGACTGAAATATAACAAAACCGTTTGACATAGAAACACCAGATTTTGTTAATTAATTACGAAATTATGAAAAATATTAATAACATTCCACCCATAAGGCAACTAGGTAATTTAACTGCAGGAAAGGGCTACATCTTTGTGGAGAACCAATAGTGTTTTTCTAGTCAGAGTAAGACACACACCCTGAAGAAGTGGTCCTGTCTGAAAAAGCTAGATCACCTGTGTATGTGTGTGCGTGTGTGTGTGTGTGCGTGTGTGTGTGTGCGTGTGTGTGTGTTAGACATACAGATGTGCTGATGACAGAAAACAGGAGACACAGCTGTTGAGGGAACTGTGGTGTTTTGTTTGGAATACTGATGCTATCGCACAGGTGGCTAGTGGCACCTTGATTGGGGAGGATGGGCTCATAGTAATGGCTGGAATTAAATCAGTGGTATAGTATCAAATACATCAAACACGTGGTTTCCTTGTAATGAACCATCCTACCCTCGCCAGCCTCCTAGTATTCTGCACTGTAGGCACTTCAAGTAAGCTACTACTCATCTGTAAGTACTCCTACATGGATACAAGAGGCATATCTCATACTTCATTGTTATAGAATTAGTTATTCACTTGAAGTAAAGTGGGTTGTGAGATTAAATGACTACAAGCAGTAAACAGATTTATTCATCAGGAATGTGTGTATGTTTCAGGTTTTGTGATCTATATTACATTTTCTATGTGTCAGATATTGTTAGGCCCATCATAAGCCCAGGTTTATTACATATTTCCAGTGTTGTCTAGTGGCCGTCTTTGGTGATGAATTTGACCAGATCTGCAAACTCCATCATATCGAGCTTGTGATCTCCATTTCCATCATAAGCCACAATGAACTCCTCCAGCAGCTGATCATTCAGTGCCTACAGAGAGAGAGAGAGAGAGAGAGAGAGAGAGAGAGAGAGAGTTTAGGATTCTGCCCTCTCAGTTCAGTACACAAGCACAAGCACACATACACACACACACCTGGACCTGGCTGAACTCATTGGAGAGGAGGCTGTGGAGCTGCTCGGTGGTGAGGGATTCTCCATCTGAGCTGTAGCTGAGGAACAGAGCTCTCGTCATGGGCCTGCTGGAGCCCTGCGGAGTGGCTGGAGGGAGAGGGAGATAGAATAGGGAAGGGGGTGAGACACTTATTGCACTTAGGAATGTCCATCCTCCCATCCAGCAAAGACAAATACGAAGAAAATTGTGTTAAATAAGGATACTATTTTGACTGCTCACTTTTCTCAGTTTGGGCCATGGAGACAAGACAAGAAAGAGCCAGCACTGCCCCCAAGTGGCGGAGAAATGCCATTGCAGTATCCTGTAAAAGGCAATATAAGATATTAAAAATGGGCCTTTGTATTTATTTATTTTTTATATCACCTTTACTTAACCAGGTAGGCCAGTTGAGAACACGTTCTCATTTACAACTGCAACCTGGCCAAGATAAAGCAAAGCAGTGCAACACAAACAACAACACAGAGTTACACATTAAATAAACAAACGTACAGTCAATAACACAATAGAAAAAAAGAAAGTCTATATACAGTGTGTGCAAATGGCGTGAGGAGGTAGGCAATAAATAGGCCATAGTAGCGAAGTAATTACAATTCAACAGATTAACACTGGAGTGATAGATGAGCAGATGATGATGTACAAGTAGTGATACAGGTGTGCAATAGAGCAGAAAAGTAAATAAAAACAGGCACGTACACTTCCGCCACACTTTTATGACTTCCGCAACCACACATACGTCACTATTATGCGCCACAGGTTTAGGAAGAGCGCGAAAACATCAATCAAATGGAATCTATAATTACATTTTAGATTCATATTTGTATTTTATTAGATTCATATTTGTGACCAGATTAGGTGGGCTACGGGTGGGTGTTGTTATGGTGACCAGTGAGATATACCTGCTGGAGCGCGTGCTACGGGTGGGTGTTGTTATCTGACCAGTGAGATATACCTGCTGGAGCGTGTGCTACGGGTGGGTGTTGTTATGGTGACCAGTGAGATATACCTGCTGGAGCGTGTGCTACGGGTGGGTGTTGTTATGGTGACCAGTGAGATATACCTGCTGGAGCGCGTGCTACGGGTGGGTGTTGTTATCTGACCAGTGAGATATACCTGCTGGAGCGTGTGCTACGTGTGGGTGTTGTTATCTGACCAGTGAGATATACCTGCTGGAGCGCGTGCTACGGGTGGGTGTTGTTATGGTGACCAGTGAGATATACCTGCTGGAGCGCGTGCTACGGGTGGGTGTTGTTATGGTGACCAGTGAGATATACCTGCTGGAGCGCGTGCTACGGGTGGGTGTTGTTATCTGACCAGTGAGATATACCTGCTGGAGCGCGTGCTACGGGTGGGTGTTGTTATGGTGACCAGTGAGATATACCTGCTGGAGCGTGTGCTACGTGTGGGTGTTGTTATCTGACCAGTGAGAAATACCTGCTGGAGCATGTGCTACGGGTGAGTGTTGTTATGGTGACCAGTGAGATATACCTGCTGGAGCGCGTGCTACGGGTGGGTGTTGTTATGGTGACCAGTGAGATATACCTGCTGGAGCGTGTGCTACGTGTGGGTGTTGTTATGGTGACCAGTGAGATATACCTGCTGGAGCGCGTGCTACGGGTGGGTGTTGTTATCTGACCAGTGAGATATACCTGCTGGAGCGCGTGCTACGGGTGGGTGTTGTTATCTGACCAGTGAGATATACCTGCTGGAGCGTGTGCTACGGGTGGGTGTTGTTATGGTGACCAGTGAGATATACCTGCTGGAGCGCGTGCTACGGGTGGGTGTTGTTATGGTGACCAGTGAGATATACCTGCTGGAGCGCGTGCTACGGGTGGGTGTTGTTATCTGACCAGTGAGATATACCTGCTGGAGCGCGTGCTACGGGTGGGTGTTGTTATGGTGACCAGTGAGATATACCTGCTGGAGCGTGTGCTACGTGTGGGTGTTGTTATCTGACCAGTGAGATATACCTGCTGGAGCATGTGCTACGGGTGGGTGTTGTTATGGTGACCAGTGAGATATACCTGCTGGAGCGCGTGCTACGGGTGGGTGTTGTTATGGTGACCAGTGAGATATACCTGCTGGAGCGTGTGCTACGTGTGGGTGTTGTTATGGTGACCAGTGAGATATACCTGCTGGAGCGCGTGCTACGGGTGGGCGTTATCTGACCAGTGAGATATACCTGCTGGAGCGCGTGCTACGGGTGGGTGTTGTTATCTGACCAGTGAGATATACCTGCTGGAGCGCGTGCTACGTGTGGGTGTTGTTATGGTGACCAGTGAGATATACCTGCTGGAGCGCGTGCTACGGGTGGGTGTTGTTATGGTGACCAGTGAGATATACCTGCTGGAGCGCGTGCTACAGGTGGGTGTTGTTATGGTGACCAGTGAGATATACCTGCTGGAGCGCGTGCTACGGGTGGGTGTTGTTATCTGACCAGTGAGATATACCTGCTGGAGCGCGTGCTACGGGTGGGTGTTGTTATCTGACTAGTGAGATATACCTGCTGGAGCGCGTGCTACGGGTGGGTGTTGTTATCTGACCAGTGAGATATACCTGCTGGAGCGCGTGCTACGGGTGGGTGTTATCTGACCAGTGAGATATACCTGCTGGAGCGCGTGCTACGGGTGGGTGTTGTTATGGTGACCAGTGAGATATACCTGCTGGAGCGCGTGCTACGTGTGGGTGTTGTTATGGTGACCAGTGAGATATACCTGCTGGAGCGCGTGCTACGGGTGGGTGTTGTTATCTGACCAGTGAGATATACCTGCTGGAGCGCGTGCTACGGGTGGGTGTTGTTATGGTGACCAGTGAGATATACCTGCTGGAGCGCGTGCTACGTGTGGGTGTTGTTATGGTGACCAGTGAGATATACCTGCTGGAGCGCGTGCTACGGGTGGGTGTTGTTATCTGACCAGTGAGATATACCTGCTGGAGCGCGTGCTACGGGTGGGTGTTGTTATGGTGACCAGTGAGATATACCTGCTGGAGCGCGTGCTACGGGTGGGTGTTGTTATGGTGACCAGTGAGATATACCTGCTGGAGCGCGTGCTACGTGTGGGTGTTGTTATGGTGACCAGTGAGATATACCTGCTGGAGCGCGTGCTACGTGTGGGTGTTATGGTGACCAGTGAGATATACCTGCTGGAGCGTGTGCTACGTGTGGGTGTTGTTATGGTGACCAGTGAGATATACCTACTGGAGCGCGTGCTACGGGTGGGTGTTGTTATGGTGACCAGTGAGATATACCTGCTGGAGCGCATGCTACGTGTGGGTGTTGTTATGGTGACCAGTGAGATATACCTGCTGGAGCGTGTGCTACGTGTGGGTGTTGTTATGGTAACCAGTGAGGTATACCTGCTGGAGCGTGTGCTACGGGTGGGTGTTGTTATGGTGACCAGTGAGATATACCTGCTGGAGCGCGTGCTACGGGTGGGTGTTGTTATCGTGACCAGTGAGATATACCTGCTGGAGCGCGTGCTACGGGTGGGTGTTGTTATGGTGACCAGTGAGATATACCTGCTGGAGCGCGTGCTACGTGTGGGTGTTGTTATGGTGACCAGTGAGATATACCTGCTGGAGCGCGTGCTACGTGTGGGTGTTGTTATGGTGACCAGTGAGATATACCTGCTGGAGCGCGTGCTACGTGTGGGTGTTGTTATGGTGACCAGTGAGATATACCTGCTGGAGCGCGTGCTACGGGTGGGTGTTGTTATCTGACCAGTGAGATATACCTGCTGGAGCGCGTGCTACGGGTGGGTGTTGTTATGGTGACCAGTGAGATATACCTGCTGGAGCGCGTGCTACGTGTGGGTGTTGTTATGGTGACCAGTGAGATATACCTGCTGGAGCGCGTGCTACGGGTGGGTGTTGTTATCTGACCAGTGAGATATACCTGCTGGAGCGCGTGCTACGGGTGGGTGTTGTTATGGTGACCAGTGAGATATACCTGCTGGAGCGCGTGCTACGGGTGGGTGTTGTTATGGTGACCAGTGAGATATACCTGCTGGAGCGCGTGCTACGTGTGGGTGTTGTTATGGTGACCAGTGAGATATACCTGCTGGAGCGCGTGCTACGTGTGGGTGTTATGGTGACCAGTGAGATATACCTGCTGGAGCGTGTGCTACGTGTGGGTGTTGTTATGGTGACCAGTGAGATATACCTACTGGAGCGCGTGCTACGGGTGGGTGTTGTTATGGTGACCAGTGAGATATACCTGCTGGAGCGTGTGCTACGTGTGGGTGTTGTTATGGTAACCAGTGAGGTATACCTGCTGGAGCGTGTGCTACGGGTGGGTGTTGTTATGGTGACCAGTGAGATATACCTGCTGGAGCGCGTGCTACGGGTGGGTGTTGTTATCGTGACCAGTGAGATATACCTGCTGGAGCGCGTGCTACGGGTGGGTGTTGTTATGGTGACCAGTGAGATATACCTGCTGGAGCGCGTGCTACGTGTGGGTGTTGTTATGGTGACCAGTGAGATATACCTGCTGGAGCGTGTGCTACGTGTGGGTGTTATGGTAACCAGTGAGATATACCTGCTGGAGCGTGTGCTACGTGTGGGTGTTGTTATGGTGACCAGTGAGATATACCTGCTGGAGCGCGTGCTACGTGTGGGTGTTGTTATGGTGACCAGTGAGATATACCTGCTGGAGCGCATGCTACGGGTGGGTGTTGTTATCTGACCAGTGAGATATACCTGCTGGAGCGCGTGCTACGGGTGGGTGTTGTTATGGTGACCAGTGAGATATACCTGCTGGAGCGCGTGCTACGTGTGGGTGTTGTTATGGTGACCAGTGAGATATACCTGCTGGAGCGCGTGCTACGGGTGGGTGTTGTTATCTGACCAGTGAGATATACCTGCTGGAGCGCGTGCTACGGGTGGGTGTTGTTATGGTGACCAGTGAGATATACCTGCTGGAGCGCGTGCTACGGGTGGGTGTTGTTATGGTGACCAGTGAGATATACCTGCTGGAGCGCGTGCTACGTGTGGGTGTTGTTATGGTGACCAGTGAGATATACCTGCTGGAGCGCGTGCTACGTGTGGGTGTTATGGTGACCAGTGAGATATACCTGCTGGAGCGTGTGCTACGTGTGGGTGTTGTTATGGTGACCAGTGAGATATACCTACTGGAGCGCGTGCTACGGGTGGGTGTTGTTATGGTGACCAGTGAGATATACCTGCTGGAGCGTGTGCTACGTGTGGGTGTTGTTATGGTAACCAGTGAGGTATACCTGCTGGAGCGTGTGCTACGGGTGGGTGTTGTTATGGTGACCAGTGAGATATACCTGCTGGAGCGCGTGCTACGGGTGGGTGTTGTTATCGTGACCAGTGAGATATACCTGCTGGAGCGCGTGCTACGGGTGGGTGTTGTTATGGTGACCAGTGAGATATACCTGCTGGAGCGCGTGCTACGTGTGGGTGTTGTTATGGTGACCAGTGAGATATACCTGCTGGAGCGTGTGCTACGTGTGGGTGTTATGGTAACCAGTGAGATATACCTGCTGGAGCGTGTGCTACGTGTGGGTGTTGTTATGGTGACCAGTGAGATATACCTGCTGGAGCGCGTGCTACGTGTGGGTGTTGTTATGGTGACCAGTGAGATATACCTGCTGGAGCGCATGCTACGGGTGGGTGTTGTTATCTGACCAGTGAGATATACCTGCTGGAGCGCGTGCTACGGGTGGGTGTTGTTATGGTGACCAGTGTGATATACCTGCTGGAGCGCGTGCTACGGGTGGGTGTTGTTATCTGACCAGTGAGATATACCTGCTGGAGCGTGTGCTACGGGTGGGTGTTGTTATCTGACCAGTGAGATATACCTGCTGGAGCGTGTGCTACGTGTGGGTGTTGTTATGGTGACCAGTGAGATATACCTGCTGGAGCGCGTGCTACGTGTGGGTGTTGTTATGGTGACCAGTGAGATATACCTGCTGGAGCGTGTGCTACGTGTGGGTGTTGTTATGGTGACCAGTGAGATATACCTGCTGGAGCGCGTGCTACGGGTGGGTGTTGTTATGGTGACCAGTGAGATATACCTGCTGGAGCGCGTGCTACGTGTGGGTGTTGTTATGGTGACCAGTGAGATATACCTGCTGGAGCGCGTGCTACGGGTGGGTGTTGTTATCTGACTAGTGAGATATACCTGCTGGAGCGCGTGCTACGGGTGGGTGTTGTTATGGTGACCAGTGAGATATACCTGCTGGAGCGCATGCTACGGGTGGGTGTTGTTATGGTGACCAGTGAGATATACCTGCTGGAGCGCGTGCTACGTGTGGGTGTTGTTATGGTGACCAGTGAGATATACCTGCTGGAGGCGCGTACGGGTGGGTGTTGTTATCTGACCAGTGAGATATACCTGCTGGAGCGCGTGCTACGGGTGGGTGTTGTTATGGTGACCAGTGAGATATACCTCCTGGAGCGCGTGCTACGGGTGGGTGTTGTTATGGTGACCAGTGAGATATACCTGCTGGAGCGCGTGCTACGTGTGGGTGTTGTTATGGTGACCAGTGAGATATACCTGCTGGAGCGCATGCTACGTGTGGGTGTTGTTATGGTGACCAGTGAGATATACCTGCTGGAGCGTGTGCTACGTGTGGGTGTTGTTATGGTGACCAGTGAGATATACCTGCTGGAGCGCGTGCTACGTGTGGGTGTTGTTATGGTGACCAGTGAGATATACCTGCTGGAGCGCGTGCTACGGGTGGGTGTTGTTATGGTGACCAGTGAGATATACCTGCTGGAGCACGTGCTACGGGTGGGTGTTGTTATCGTGACCAGTGAGATATACCTGCTGGAGCGCGTGCTACGGGTGGGTGTTGTTATGGTGACCAGTGAGATATACCTGCTCGAGCGCGTGCTACGTGTGGGTGTTGTTATGGTGACCAGTGAGATATACCTGCTGGAGCGCGTGCTACGGGTGGGTGTTGTTATCTGACTAGTGAGATATACCTGCTGGAGCGCGTGCTACGGGTGGGTGTTGTTATGGTGACCAGTGAGATATACCTGCTGGAGCGCATGCTACGGGTGGGTGTTGTTATGGTGACCAGTGAGATATACCTGCTGGAGCGCGTGCTACGTGTGGGTGTTGTTATGGTGACCAGTGAGATATACCTGCTGGAGCGCGTGCTACGGGTGGGTGTTGTTATCTGACCAGTGAGATATACCTGCTGGAGCGCGTGCTACGGGTGGGTGTTGTTATGGTGACCAGTGAGATATACCTCCTGGAGCGCGTGCTACGGGTGGGTGTTGTTATGGTGACCAGTGAGATATACCTGCTGGAGCGCGTGCTACGTGTGGGTGTTGTTATGGTGACCAGTGAGATATACCTGCTGGAGCGCATGCTACGTGTGGGTGTTGTTATGGTGACCAGTGAGATATACCTGCTGGAGCGTGTGCTACGTGTGGGTGTTGTTATGGTGACCAGTGAGATATACCTACTGGAGCGCGTGCTACGGGTGGGTGTTGTTATGGTGACCAGTGAGATATACCTGCTGGAGCGCGTGCTACGTGTGGGTGTTGTTATGGTGACCAGTGAGATATACCTGCTGGAGCGTGTGCTACGTGTGGGTGTTGTTATGGTAACCAGTGAGGTATACCTGCTGGAGCGTGTGCTACGGGTGGGTGTTGTTATGGTGACCAGTGAGATATACCTGCTGGAGCACGTGCTACGGGTGGGTGTTGTTATCGTGACCAGTGAGATATACCTGCTGGAGCGCGTGCTACGGGTGGGTGTTGTTATGGTGACCAGTGAGATATACCTGCTGGAGCGCGTGCTACGTGTGGGTGTTGTTATGGTGACCAGTGAGATATACCTGCTGGAGCGTGTGCTACGTGTGGGTGTTGTTATGGTAACCAGTGAGATATACCTGCTGGAGCGTGTGCTACGGGTGGGTGTTGTTATGGTGACCAGTGAGATATACCTGCTGGAGCGCGTGCTACGTGTGGGTGTTGTTATGGTGACCAGTGAGATATACCTGCTGGAGCGCATGCTACGGGTGGGTGTTGTTATCTGACCAGTGAGATATACCTGCTGGAGCGCGTGCTACGGGTGGGTGTTGTTATGGTGACCAGTGTGATATACCTGCTGGAGTGCGTGCTACGGGTGGGTGTTGTTATCTGACCAGTGAGATATACCTGCTGGAGCGTGTGCTACGGGTGGGTGTTGTTATCTGACCAGTGAGATATACCTGCTGGAGCGTGTGCTACGTGTGGGTGTTGTTATGGTAACCAGTGAGATATACCTGCTGGAGCGCGTGCTACGGGTGGGTGTTGTTATGGTGACCAGTGAGATATACCTGCTGGAGCGCGTGCTACGGGTGGGTGTTGTTATGGTGACCAGTGAGATATACCTGCTGGAGCGCGTGCTACGTGTGGGTGTTGTTATGGTGACCAGTGAGATATACCTGCTGGAGCGCGTGCTACGGGTGGGTGTTGTTATCTGACCAGTGAGATATACCTGCTGGAGCGCGTGCTACGGGTGGGTGTTGTTATGGTGACCAGTGAGATATACCTGCTGGAGCGCGTGCTACGTGTGGGTGTTGTTATGGTGACCAGTGAGATATACCTCCTGGAGCGCGTGCTACGTGTGGGTGTTGTTATGGTGACCAGTGAGATATACCTGCTGGAGCGTGTGCTACGTGTGGGTGTTGTTATGGTGACCAGTGAGATATACCTACTGGAGCGCGTGCTACGGGTGGGTGTTGTTATGGTGACCAGTGAGATATACCTGCTGGAGCGCGTGCTACGTGTGGGTGTTGTTATGGTGACCAGTGAGATATACCTGCTGGAGCGCGTGCTACGGGTGGGTGTTGTTATCTGACCAGTGAGATATACCTGCTGGAGCGTGTGCTACGGGTGGGTGTTGTTATCTGACCAGTGAGATATACCTGCTGGAGCGTGTGCTACGTGTGGGTGTTGTTATGGTGACCAGTGAGATATACCTGCTGGAGCGCGTGCTACGTGTGGGTGTTGTTATGGTGACCAGTGAGATATACCTGCTGGAGCGTGTGCTACGTGTGGGTGTTGTTATGGTGACCAGTGAGATATACCTGCTGGAGCGCGTGCTACGGGTGGGTGTTGTTATGGTGACCAGTGAGATATACCTGCTGGAGCGCGTGCTACGTGTGGGTGTTGTTATGGTGACCAGTGAGATATACCTGCTGGAGCGCGTGCTACGGGTGGGTGTTGTTATCTGACTAGTGAGATATACCTGCTGGAGCGCGTGCTACGGGTGGGTGTTGTTATGGTGACCAGTGAGATATACCTGCTGGAGCGCATGCTACGGGTGGGTGTTGTTATGGTGACCAGTGAGATATACCTGCTGGAGCGCGTGCTACGTGTGGGTGTTGTTATGGTGACCAGTGAGATATACCTGCTGGAGCGCGTGCTACGGGTGGGTGTTGTTATCTGACCAGTGAGATATACCTGCTGGAGCGCGTGCTACGGGTGGGTGTTGTTATGGTGACCAGTGAGATATACCTCCTGGAGCGCGTGCTACGGGTGGGTGTTGTTATGGTGACCAGTGAGATATACCTGCTGGAGCGCGTGCTACGTGTGGGTGTTGTTATGGTGACCAGTGAGATATACCTGCTGGAGCGCATGCTACGTGTGGGTGTTGTTATGGTGACCAGTGAGATATACCTGCTGGAGCGTGTGCTACGTGTGGGTGTTGTTATGGTGACCAGTGAGATATACCTACTGGAGCGCGTGCTACGGGTGGGTGTTGTTATGGTGACCAGTGAGATATACCTGCTGGAGCGCGTGCTACGTGTGGGTGTTGTTATGGTGACCAGTGAGATATACCTGCTGGAGCGTGTGCTACGTGTGGGTGTTGTTATGGTAACCAGTGAGGTATACCTGCTGGAGCGTGTGCTACGGGTGGGTGTTGTTATGGTGACCAGTGAGATATACCTGCTGGAGCACGTGCTACGGGTGGGTGTTGTTATGGTGACCAGTGAGATATACCTGCTGGAGCGCGTGCTACGTGTGGGTGTTGTTATGGTGACCAGTGAGATATACCTCCTGGAGCGCGTGCTACGTGTGGGTGTTGTTATGGTGACCAGTGAGATATACCTGCTGGAGCGTGTGCTACGTGTGGGTGTTGTTATGGTGACCAGTGAGATATACCTACTGGAGCGCGTGCTACGGGTGGGTGTTGTTATGGTGACCAGTGAGATATACCTGCTGGAGCGCGTGCTACGTGTGGGTGTTGTTATGGTGACCAGTGAGATATACCTGCTGGAGCGTGTGCTACGTGTGGGTGTTGTTATGGTAACCAGTGAGATATACCTGCTGGAGCGTGTGCTACGGGTGGGTGTTGTTATGGTGACCAGTGAGATATACCTGCTGGAGCGCGTGCTACGTGTGGGTGTTGTTATGGTAACCAGTGAGATATACCTGCTGGAGCGTGTGCTACGGGTGGGTGTTGTTATGGTGACCAGTGAGATATACCTGCTGGAGCGTGTGCTACGGGTGGGTGTTGTTATGGTGACCAGTGAGATATACCTGCTGGAGCGTGTGCTACGGGTGGGTGTTGTTATGGTGACCAGTGAGATATACCTGCTGGAGCGCGTGCTACGGGTGGGTGTTGTTATCTGACCAGTGAGATATACCTGCTGGAGCGCGTGCTACGGGTGGGTGTTGTTATGGTGACCAGTGTGATATACCTGCTGGAGCGCGTGCTACGGGTGGGTGTTGTTATCTGACCAGTGAGATATACCTGCTGGAGCGTGTGCTACGGGTGGGTGTTGTTATCTGACCAGTGAGATATACCTGCTGGAGCGTGTGCTACGTGTGGGTGTTGTTATGGTAACCAGTGAGATATACCTGCTGGAGCGTGTGCTACGGGTGGGTGTTGTTATGGTGACCAGTGAGATATACCTGCTGGAGCGCGTGCTACGTGTGGGTGTTGTTATGGTGACCAGTGAGATATACCTGCTGGAGCGCGTGCTACGGGTGGGTGTTGTTATCTGACCAGTGAGATATACCTGCTGGAGCGCGTGCTACGGGTGGGTGTTGTGATGGTGACCAGTGTGATATACCTGCTGGAGCGCGTGCTACGGGTAGGTGTTGTTATCTGACCAGTGAGATATACCTGCTGGAGCGTGTGCTACGGGTGGGTGTTGTTATCTGACCAGTGAGATATACCTGCTGGAGCGCGTGCTACGGGTGGGTGTTGTTATGGTGACCAGTGTGATATACCTGCTGGAGCGCGTGCTACGGGTGGGTGTTATCTGACCAGTGAGATATACCTGCTGGAGCGTGTGCTACGGGTGGGTGTTGTTATCTGACCAGTGAGATATACCTGCTGGAGCGTGTGCTACGTGTGGGTGTTGTTATGGTAACCAGTGAGATATACCTGCTGGAGCGCGTGCTACGGGTGGGTGTTGTTATGGTGACCAGTGAGATATACCTGCTGGAGCGCGTGCTACGGGTGGGTGTTGTTATGGTGACCAGTGAGATATACCTGCTGGAGCGCGTGCTACGTGTGGGTGTTGTTATGGTGACCAGTGAGATATACCTGCTGGAGCGCGTGCTACGGGTGGGTGTTGTTATCTGACTAGTGAGATATACCTGCTGGAGCGCGTGCTACGGGTGGGTGTTGTTATGGTGACCAGTGAGATATACCTGCTGGAGCGCGTGCTACGGGTGGGTGTTGTTATGGTGACCAGTGAGATATACCTGCTGGAGCGCGTGCTACGTGTGGGTGTTGTTATGGTGACCAGTGAGATATACCTGCTGGAGCGCGTGCTACGTGTGGGTGTTGTTATGGTGACCAGTGAGATATACCTGCTGGAGCGCGTGCTACGGGTGGGTGTTGTTATCTGACCAGTGAGATATACCTGCTGGAGCGCGTGCTACGGGTGGGTGTTGTTATGGTGACCAGTGAGATATACCTGCTGGAGCGCGTGCTACGGGTGGGTGTTGTTATGGTGACCAGTGAGATATACCTGCTGGAGCGCGTGCTACGTGTGGGTGTTGTTATGGTGACCAGTGAGATATACCTGCTGGAGCGCATGCTACGTGTGGGTGTTGTTATGGTGACCAGTGAGATATACCTGCTGGAGCGCGTGCTACGTGTGGGTGTTGTTATGGTGACCAGTGAGATATACCTGCTGGAGCGTGTGCTACGTGTGGGTGTTGTTATGGTAACCAGTGAGGTATACCTGCTGGAGCGTGTGCTACGGGTGGGTGTTGTTATGGTGACCAGTGAGATATACCTGCTGGAGCGCGTGCTACGGGTGGGTGTTGTTATCGTGACCAGTGAGATATACCTGCTGGAGCGCGTGCTACGTGTGTGTGTTGTTATGGTGACCAGTGAGATATACCTGCTGGAGCGCGTGCTACGTGTGGGTGTTATGGTGACCAGTGAGATATACCTGCTGGAGCGTGTGCTACGTGTGGGTGTTGTTATGGTAACCAGTGAGATATACCTGCTGGAGCGTGTGCTACGGGTGGGTGTTGTTATGGTGACCAGTGAGATATACCTGCTGGAGCGCGTGCTACGTGTGGGTGTTGTTATGGTGACCAGTGAGATATACCTGCTGGAGCGCATGCTACGGGTGGGTGTTGTTATCTGACCAGTGAGATATACCTGCTGGAGCGCGTGCTACGGGTGGGTGTTGTTATGGTGACCAGTGTGATATACCTGCTGGAGCGCGTGCTACGGGTGGGTGTTGTTATCTGACCAGTGAGATATACCTGCTGGAGCGTGTGCTACGGGTGGGTGTTGTTATCTGACCAGTGAGATATACCTGCTGGAGCGTGTGCTACGTGTGGGTGTTGTTATGGTAACCAGTGAGATATACCTGCTGGAGCGCGTGCTACGGGTGGGTGTTGTTATGGTGACCAGTGAGATATACCTGCTGGAGCGCGTGCTACGGGTGGGTGTTGTTATGGTGACCAGTGAGATATACCTGCTGGAGCGCGTGCTACGTGTGGGTGTTGTTATGGTGACCAGTGAGATATACCTGCTGGAGCGCGTGCTACGGGTGGGTGTTGTTATCTGACCAGTGAGATATACCTGCTGGAGCGCTTGCTACGGGTGGGTGTTGTTATGGTGACCAGTGAGATATACCTGCTGGAGCGCGTGCTACGTGTGGGTGTTGTTATGGTGACCAGTGAGATATACCTGCTGGAGCGCGTGCTACGTGTGGGTGTTGTTATGGTGACCAGTGAGATATACCTGCTGGAGCGTGTGCTACGTGTGGGTGTTGTTATGGTGACCAGTGAGATATACCTACTGGAGCGCGTGCTACGGGTGGGTGTTGTTATGGTGACCAGTGAGATATACCTGCTGGAGCGCGTGCTACGGGTGGGTGTTGTTATGGTGACCAGTGAGATATACCTGCTGGAGCGCGTGCTACGTGTGGGTGTTGTTATGGTGACCAGTGAGATATACCTGCTGGAGCGCGTGCTACGGGTGGGTGTTGTTATGGTGACCAGTGAGATATACCTGCTGGAGCGCGTGCTACGGGTGGGTGTTGTTATGGTGACCAGTGAGATATACCTGCTGGAGCGCGTGCTACGTGTGGGTGTTGTTATGGTGACCAGTGAGATATACCTGCTGGAGCGCGTGCTACGGGTGGGTGTTGTTATCTGACCAGTGAGATATACCTGCTGGAGCGCGTGCTACGGGTGGGTGTTGTTATGGTGACCAGTGAGATATACCTGCTGGAGCGCGTGCTACGTGTGGGTGTTGTTATGGTGACCAGTGAGATATACCTGCTGGAGCGCGTGCTACGTGTGGGTGTTGTTATGGTGACCAGTGAGATATACCTGCTGGAGCGTGTGCTACGTGTGGGTGTTGTTATGGTGACCAGTGAGATATACCTACTGGAGCGCGTGCTACGGGTGGGTGTTGTTATGGTGACCAGTGAGATATACCTGCTGGAGCGCGTGCTACGTGTGGGTGTTGTTATGGTGACCAGTGAGATATACCTGCTGGAGCGTGTGCTACGGGTGGGTGTTGTTATCTGACCAGTGAGATATACCTGCTGGAGCGTGTGCTACGTGTGGGTGTTATGGTAACCAGTGAGATATACCTGCTGGAGCGCGTGCTACGGGTGGGTGTTGTTATGGTGACCAGTGAGATATACCTGCTGGAGCGCGTGCTACGGGTGGGTGTTGTTATGGTGACCAGTGAGATATACCTGCTGGAGCGCGTGCTACGTGTGGGTGGTGTTATCTGACCAGTGAGATATACCTGCTGGAGCGTGTGCTACGGGTGGGTGTTGTTATCTGACCAGTGAGATATACCTGCTGGAGCGCGTGCTACGTGTGGGTGTTGTTATGGTAACCAGTGAGATATACCTGCTGGAGCGCGTGCTACGGGTGGGTGTTGTTATGGTGACCAGTGAGATATACCTGCTGGAGCGCGTGCTACGGGTGGGTGTTGTTATGGTGACCAGTGAGATATACCTGCTGGAGCGCGTGCTACGTGTGGGTGTTGTTATGGTGACCAGTGAGATATACCTGCTGGAGCGCGTGCTACGGGTGGGTGTTGTTATCTGACCAGTGAGATATACCTGCTGGAGCGCGTGCTACGGGTGGGTGTTGTTATGGTGACCAGTGAGATATACCTGCTGGAGCGCGTGCTACGGGTGGGTGTTGTTATGGTGACCAGTGAGATATACCTGCTGGAGCGCGTGCTACGTGTGGGTGTTGTTATGGTGACCAGTGAGATATACCTGCTGGAGCGCGTGCTACGTGTGGGTGTTGTTATGGTGACCAGTGAGATATACCTGCTGGAGCGTGTGCTACGTGTGGGTGTTGTTATGGTGACCAGTGAGATATACCTACTGGAGCGCGTGCTACGGGTGGGTGTTGTTATGGTGACCAGTGAGATATACCTGCTGGAGCGCGTGCTACGTGTGGGTGTTGTTATGGTGACCAGTGAGATATACCTGCTGGAGCGTGTGCTACGTGTGGGTGTTGTTATGGTAACCAGTGAGATATACCTGCTGGAGCGTGTGCTACGGGTGGGTGTTGTTATGGTGACCAGTGAGATATACCTGCTGGAGCGCGTGCTACGTGTGGGTGTTGTTATGGTGACCAGTGAGATATACCTGCTGGAGCGTGTGCTACGGGTGGGTGTTGTTATGGTGACCAGTGAGATATACCTGCTGGAGCGTGTGCTACGGGTGGGTGTTGTTATCTGACCAGTGAGATATACCTGCTGGAGCGCGTGCTACGGGTGGGTGTTGTTATGGTGACCAGTGACATATACCTGCTGGAGCGTGTGCTACGGGTGGGTGTTGTTATGGTGACCAGTGACATATACCTGCTGGAGCGCGTGCTACGGGTGGGTGTTGTTATCGTGACCAGTGAGATATACCTGCTGGAGCGCGTGCTACGGGTGGGTGTTGTTATGGTGACCAGTGAGATATACCTACTGTAGCGCGTGCTACGGGTGGGTGTTGTTATCGTGACCAGTGAGATATACCTACTGGAGCGCATGCTACGTGTGGGTGTTGTTATCGTGACCAGTGAGATATACCTGCTGGAGCGTGTGCTACGGGTGGGTGTTGTTATGGTGACCAGTGAGATATACCTGCTGGAGCGCGTGCTACGGGTGGGTGTTGTTATGGTGACCAGTGAGATATACCTGCTGGAGCGTGTGCTACGGGTGGGTGTTGTTATGGTGACCAGTGAGATATACCTGCTGGAGCGTGTGCTACGGGTGGGTGTTGTTATGGTGACCAGTGAGATATACCTGCTGGAGCGTGTGCTACGGGTGGGTGTTATGGTGACCAGTGAGATATACCTGCTGGAGCGCGTGCTACGGGTGGGTGTTGTTATCTGACCAGTGAGATATACCTGCTGGAGCGCGTGCTACGGGTGGGTGTTGTTATGGTGACCAGTGTGATATACCTGCTGGAGCGCGCGTGCTACGGGTGGGTGTTGTTATCTGACCAGTGAGATATACCTGCTGGAGCGTGTGCTACGTGTGGGTGTTGTTATGGTAACCAGTGAGATATACCTGCTGGAGCGTGTGCTACGGGTGGGTGTTGTTATGGTAACCAGTGAGATATACCTGCTGGAGCGTGTGCTACGGGTGGGTGTTGTTATGGTGACCAGTGAGATATACCTGCTGGAGCGCGTGCTACGTGTGGGTGTTGTTATGGTGACCAGTGAGATATACCTGCTGGAGCGCGTGCTACGGGTGGGTGTTGTTATGGTGACCAGTGAGATATACCTGCTGGAGCGCGTGCTACGGGTGGGTGTTGTTATGGTGACCAGTGTGATATACCTGCTGGAGCGTGTGCTACGGGTGGGTGTTGTTATCTGACCAGTGAGATATACCTGCTGGAGCGTGTGCTACGGGTGGGTGTTGTTATCTGACCAGTGAGATATACCTGCTGGAGCGCGTGCCACGGGTGGGTGTTGTTATGGTGACCAGTGAGATATACCTACTGTAGCGCGTGCTACGGGTGGGTGTTGTTATCGTGACCAGTGAGATATACCTACTGGAGCGCATGCTACGTGTGGGTGTTGTTATCGTGACCAGTGAGATATACCTGCTGGAGCGTGTGCTACGGGTGGGTGTTGTTATGGTGACCAGTGAGATATACCTGCTGGAGCGCGTGCTACGGGTGGGTGTTGTTATGGTGACCAGTGAGATATACCTGCTGGAGCGTGTGCTACGGGTGGGTGTTGTTATGGTGACCAGTGAGATATACCTGCTGGAGCGCGTGCTACGGGTGGGTGTTGTTATGGTGACCAGTGAGATATACCTGCTGGAGCGCGTGCTACGGGTGGGTGTTGTTATCTGACCAGTGAGATATACCTGCTGGAGCGTGTGCTACGGGTGGGTGTTGTTATCTGACCAGTGAGATATACCTGCTGGAGCGTGTGCTACGTGTGGGTGTTGTTATGGTAACCAGTGAGATATACCTGCTGGAGCGTGTGCTACGGGTGGGTGTTGTTATGGTGACCAGTGAGATATACCTGCTGGAGCGCGTGCTACGTGTGGGTGGTGTTATCTGACCAGTGAGATATACCTGCTGGAGCGTGTGCTACGGGTGGGTGTTGTTATCTGACCAGTGAGATATACCTGCTGGAGCGCGTGCTACGTGTGGGTGTTGTTATGGTAACCAGTGAGATATACCTGCTGGAGCGCGTGCTACGGGTGGGTGTTGTTATGGTGACCAGTGAGATATACCTGCTGGAGCGCGTGCTACGGGTGGGTGTTGTTATGGTGACCAGTGAGATATACCTGCTGGAGCGCGTGCTACGTGTGGGTGTTGTTATGGTGACCAGTGAGATATACCTGCTGGAGCGCGTGCTACGGGTGGGTGTTGTTATCTGACCAGTGAGATATACCTGCTGGAGCGCGTGCTACGGGTGGGTGTTGTTATGGTGACCAGTGAGATATACCTGCTGGAGCGCGTGCTACGGGTGGGTGTTGTTATGGTGACCAGTGAGATATACCTGCTGGAGCGTGTGCTACGTGTGGGTGTTGTTATGGTGACCAGTGAGATATACCTACTGGAGCGCGTGCTACGGGTGGGTGTTGTTATGGTGACCAGTGAGATATACCTGCTGGAGCGCGTGCTACGTGTGGGTGTTGTTACGGTGACCAGTGAGATATACCTGCTAGAGCGTGTGCTACGTGTGGGTGTTGTTATGGTAACCAGTGAGATATACCTGCTGGAGCGTGTGCTACGGGTGGGTGTTGTTATGGTGACCAGTGAGATATACCTGCTGGAGCGCGTGCTACGTGTGGGTGTTGTTATGGTGACCAGTGAGATATACCTGCTGGAGCGTGTGCTACGGGTGGGTGTTGTTATGGTGACCAGTGAGATATACCTGCTGGAGCGCGTGCTACGTGTGGGTGTTGTTACGGTGACCAGTGAGATATACCTGCTAGAGCGTGTGCTACGTGTGGGTGTTGTTATGGTAACCAGTGAGATATACCTGCTGGAGCGTGTGCTACGGGTGGGTGTTGTTATGGTGACCAGTGAGATATACCTGCTGGAGCGCGTGCTACGTGTGGGTGTTGTTATGGTGACCAGTGAGATATACCTGCTGGAGCGTGTGCTACGGGTGGGTGTTGTTATGGTGACCAGTGAGATATACCTGCTGGAGCGTGTGCTACGGGTGGGTGTTGTTATCTGACCAGTGAGATATACCTGCTGGAGCGCGTGCTACGGGTGGGTGTTGTTATGGTGACCAGTGACATATACCTGCTGGAGCGTGTGCTACGGGTGGGTGTTGTTATGGTGACCAGTGACATATACCTGCTGGAGCGCGTGCTACGGGTGGGTGTTGTTATCGTGACCAGTGAGATATACCTGCTGGAGCGCGTGCTACGGGTGGGTGTTGTTATGGTGACCAGTGAGATATACCTACTGTAGCGCGTGCTACGGGTGGGTGTTGTTATCGTGACCAGTGAGATATACCTACTGGAGCGCATGCTACGTGTGGGTGTTGTTATCGTGACCAGTGAGATATACCTGCTGGAGCGTGTGCTACGGGTGGGTGTTGTTATGGTGACCAGTGAGATATACCTGCTGGAGCGCGTGCTACGGGTGGGTGTTGTTATGGTGACCAGTGAGATATACCTGCTGGAGCGTGTGCTACGGGTGGGTGTTGTTATGGTGACCAGTGAGATATACCTGCTGGAGCGTGTGCTACGGGTGGGTGTTGTTATGGTGACCAGTGAGATATACCTGCTGGAGCGTGTGCTACGGGTGGGTGTTATGGTGACCAGTGAGATATACCTGCTGGAGCGCGTGCTACGGGTGGGTGTTGTTATCTGACCAGTGAGATATACCTGCTGGAGCGCGTGCTACGGGTGGGTGTTGTTATGGTGACCAGTGTGATATACCTGCTGGAGCGCGTGCTACGGGTGGGTGTTGTTATCTGACCAGTGAGATATACCTGCTGGAGCGTGTGCTACGTGTGGGTGTTGTTATGGTAACCAGTGAGATATACCTGCTGGAGCGTGTGCTACGGGTGGGTGTTGTTATGGTAACCAGTGAGATATACCTGCTGGAGCGTGTGCTACGGGTGGGTGTTGTTATGGTGACCAGTGAGATATACCTGCTGGAGCGCGTGCTACGTGTGGGTGTTGTTATGGTGACCAGTGAGATATACCTGCTGGAGCGCGTGCTACGGGTGGGTGTTGTTATGGTGACCAGTGAGATATACCTGCTGGAGCGCGTGCTACGGGTGGGTGTTGTTATGGTGACCAGTGTGATATACCTGCTGGAGCGTGTGCTACGGGTGGGTGTTGTTATCTGACCAGTGAGATATACCTGCTGGAGCGTGTGCTACGGGTGGGTGTTGTTATCTGACCAGTGAGATATACCTGCTGGAGCGCGTGCCACGGGTGGGTGTTGTTATGGTGACCAGTGAGATATACCTACTGTAGCGCGTCTACGGGTGGGTGTTGTTATCGTGACCAGTGAGATATACCTGCTGGAGCGCATGCTACGTGTGGGTGTTGTTATCGTGACCAGTGAGATATACCTGCTGGAGCGTGTGCTACGGGTGGGTGTTGTTATGGTGACCAGTGAGATATACCTGCTGGAGCGCGTGCTACGGGTGGGTGTTGTTATGGTGACCAGTGAGATATACCTGCTGGAGCGTGTGCTACGGGTGGGTGTTGTTATGGTGACCAGTGAGATATACCTGCTGGAGCGTGTGCTACGGGTGGGTGTTGTTATGGTGACCAGTGAGATATACCTGCTGGAGCGCGTGCTACGGGTGGGTGTTGTTATCTGACCAGTGAGATATACCTGCTGGAGCGTGTGCTACGGGTGGGTGTTGTTATCTGACCAGTGAGATATACCTGCTGGAGCGTGTGCTACGTGTGGGTGTTGTTATGGTAACCAGTGAGATATACCTGCTGGAGCGTGTGCTACGGGTGGGTGTTGTTATGGTGACCAGTGAGATATACCTGCTGGAGCTCGTGCTACGTGTGGGTGTTGTTATGGTGACCAGTGAGATATACCTGCTGGAGCGCGTGCTACGGGTGGTTGTTGTTATCTGACCAGTGAGATATACCTGCTGGAGCGCGTGCTACGGGTGGGTGTTGTTATGGTGACCAGTGTGATATACCTGCTGGAGCGCGTGCTACGGGTGGGTGTTGTTATCTGACCAGTGAGATATACCTGCTGGAGCGTGTGCTACGGGTGGGTGTTGTTATCTGACCAGTGAGATATACCTGCTGGAGCGCGTGCTACGGGTGGGTGTTGTTATCTGACCAGTGAGATATACCTGCTGGAGCGCGTGCCACGGGTGGGTGTTGTTATGGTGACCAGTGAGATATACCTGCTGGAGCGCGTGCTACGGGTGGGTGTTGTTATGGTGACCAGTGAGATATACCTGCTGGAGCGCGTGCTACGGGTGGGTGTTGTTATGGTGACCAGTGAGATATACCTGCTGGAGCGCGTGCTACGGGTGGGTGTTGTTATGGTGACCAGTGTGATATACCTGCTGGAGCGCGTGCTACGGGTGGGTGTTGTTATCTGACCAGTGAGATATACCTGCTGGAGCGTGTGCTACGGGTGGGTGTTGTTATCTGACCAGTGAGATATACCTGCTGGAGCGTGTGCTACGTGTGGGTGTTGTTATGGTAACCAGTGAGATATACCTGCTGGAGCGTGTGCTACGGGTGGGTGTTGTTATGGTAACCAGTGAGATATACCTGCTGGAGCGTGTGCTACGGGTGGGTGTTGTTATGGTAACCAGTGAGATATACCTGCTGGAGCGTGTGCTACGGGTGGGTGTTGTTATGGTGACCAGTGAGATATACCTGCTGGAGCGCGTGCTACGTGTGGGTGTTGTTATGGTGACCAGTGAGATATACCTGCTGGAGCGCGTGCTACGGGTGGGTGTTGTTATGGTGACCAGTGAGATATACCTGCTGGAGCGTGCTACGGGTGGGTGTTGTTATGGTGACCAGTGTGATATACCTGCTGGAGCGTGTGCTACGGGTGGGTGTTGTTATCTGACCAGTGAGATATACCTGCTGGAGCGTGTGCTACGGGTGGGTGTTGTTATCTGACCAGTGAGATATACCTGCTGGAGCGCGTGCCACGGGTGGGTGTTGTTATGGTGACCAGTGAGATATACCTACTGCTGGAGCGCGTGCTACGGGTGGGTGTTGTTATCGTGACCAGTGAGATATACCTACTGGAGCGCATGCTACGGGTGGGTGTTGTTATCGTGACCAGTGAGATATACCTGCTGGAGCGTGTGCTACGGGTGGGTGTTGTTATGGTGACCAGTGAGATATACCTGCTGGAGCGCGTGCACGGGTGGGTGTTGTTATGGTGACCAGTGAGATATACCTGCTGGAGCGTGTGCTACGGGTGGGTGTTGTTATGGTGACCAGTGAGATATACCTGCTGGAGCGTGTGCTACGGGTGGGTGTTGTTATGGTGACCAGTGAGATATACCTGCTGGAGCGCGTGCTACGGGTGGGTGTTGTTATCTGACCAGTGAGATATACCTGCTGGAGCGTGTGCTACGGGTGGGTGTTGTTATCTGACCAGTGAGATATACCTGCTGGAGCGCGTGCTACGGGTGGGTGTTGTTATCTGACCAGTGAGATATACCTGCTGGAGCGCGTGCCACGGGTGGGTGTTGTTATGGTGACCAGTGAGATATACCTGCTGGAGCGCGTGCTACGGGTGGGTGTTGTTATGGTGACCAGTGAGATATACCTGCTGGAGCGCGTGCTACGGGTGGGTGTTGTTATGGTGACCAGTGAGATATACCTGCTGGAGCGCGTGCTACGGGTGGGTGTTGTTATGGTGACCAGTGTGATATACCTGCTGGAGCGCGTGCTACGGGTGGGTGTTGTTATCTGACCAGTGAGATATACCTGCTGGAGCGTGTGCTACGGGTGGGTGTTGTTATCTGACCAGTGAGATATACCTGCTGGAGCGTGTGCTACGTGTGGGTGTTGTTATGGTAACCAGTGAGATATACCTGCTGGAGCGTGTGCTACGGGTGGGTGTTGTTATGGTAACCAGTGAGATATACCTGCTGGAGCGTGTGCTACGGGTGGGTGTTGTTATGGTAACCAGTGAGATATACCTGCTGGAGCGTGTGCTACGGGTGGGTGTTGTTATGGTGACCAGTGAGATATACCTGCTGGAGCGCGTGCTACGTGTGGGTGTTGTTATGGTGACCAGTGAGATATACCTGCTGGAGCGCGTGCTACGGGTGGGTGTTGTTATGGTGACCAGTGAGATATACCTGCTGGAGCGCGTGCTACGGGTGGGTGTTGTTATGGTGACCAGTGTGATATACCTGCTGGAGCGTGTGCTACGGGTGGGTGTTGTTATCTGACCAGTGAGATATACCTGCTGGAGCGTGTGCTACGGGTGGGTGTTGTTATCTGACCAGTGAGATATACCTGCTGGAGCGCGTGCCACGGGTGGGTGTTGTTATGGTGACCAGTGAGATATACCTACTGTAGCGCGTGCTACGGGTGGGTGTTGTTATCGTGACCAGTGAGATATACCTACTGGAGCGCATGCTACGGGTGGGTGTTGTTATCGTGACCAGTGAGATATACCTGCTGGAGCGTGTGCTACGGGTGGGTGTTGTTATGGTGACCAGTGAGATATACCTGCTGGAGCGCGTGCTACGGGTGGGTGTTGTTATGGTGACCAGTGAGATATACCTGCTGGAGCGTGTGCTACGGGTGGGTGTTGTTATGGTGACCAGTGAGATATACCTGCTGGAGCGTGTGCTACGGGTGGGTGTTGTTATGGTGACCAGTGAGATATACCTGCTGGAGCGCGTGCTACGGGTGGGTGTTGTTATCTGACCAGTGAGATATACCTGCTGGAGCGCGTGCTACGGGTGGGTGTTGTTATCTGACCAGTGAGATATACCTGCTGGAGCGCGTGCCACGGGTGGGTGTTGTTATGGTGACCAGTGAGATATACCTGCTGGAGCGCGTGCTACGGGTGGGTGTTGTTATGGTGACCAGTGAGATATACCTGCTGGAGCGCGTGCTACGGGTGGGTGTTGTTATGGTGACCAGTGAGATATACCTGCTGGAGCGCGTGCTACGGGTGGGTGTTGTTATGGTGACCAGTGTGATATACCTGCTGGAGCGCGTGCTACGGGTGGGTGTTGTTATCTGACCAGTGAGATATACCTGCTGGAGCGTGTGCTACGGGTGGGTGTTGTTATCTGACCAGTGAGATATACCTGCTGGAGCGTGTGCTACGTGTGGGTGTTGTTATGGTAACCAGTGAGATATACCTGCTGGAGCGTGTGCTACGGGTGGGTGTTGTTATGGTGACCAGTGAGATATACCTGCTGGAGCGCGTGCTACGTGTGGGTGTTGTTATGGTGACCAGTGAGATATACCTGCTGGAGCGCGTGCTACGGGTGGGTGTTGTTATCTGACCAGTGAGATATACCTGCTGGAGCGCGTGCTACGGGTGGGTGTTGTTATGGTGACCAGTGTGATATACCTGCTGGAGCGCGTGCTACGGGTGGGTGTTGTTATCTGACCAGTGAGATATACCTGCTGGAGCTTGTGCTACGGGTGGGTGTTGTTATCTGACCAGTGAGATATACCTGCTGGAGCGCGTGCTACGGGTGGGTGTTGTTATCTGACCAGTGAGATATACCTGCTGGAGCGCGTGCCACGGGTGGGTGTTGTTATGGTGACCAGTGAGATATACCTGCTGGAGCGCGTGCTACGGGTGGGTGTTGTTATGGTGACCAGTGAGATATACCTGCTGGAGCGCGTGCTACGTGTGTGTGTTGTTATGGTGACCAGTGAGATATACCTACTGTAGCGCGTGCTACGGGTGGGTGTTGTTATCGTGACCAGTGAGATATACCTACTGGAGCGCATGCTACGTGTGGGTGTTGTTATCGTGACCAGTGAGATATACCTGCTGGAGCGTGTGCTACGGGTGGGTGTTGTTATGGTGACCAGTGAGATATACCTGCTGGAGCGCGTGCTACGGGTGGGTGTTGTTATGGTGACCAGTGAGATATACCTGCTGGAGCGTGTGCTACGGGTGGGTGTTGTTATGGTGACCAGTGAGATATACCTGCTGGAGCGTGTGCTACGGGTGGGTGTTGTTATGGTGACCAGTGAGATATACCTGCTGGAGCGCGTGCTACGGGTGGGTGTTGTTATCTGACCAGTGAGATATACCTGCTGGAGCGCGTGCTACGGGTGGGTGTTGTTATGGTGACCAGTGTGATATACCTGCTGGAGCGCGTGCTACGGGTGGGTGTTGTTATCTGACCAGTGAGATATACCTGCTGGAGCGTGTGCTACGGGTGGGTGTTGTTATGGTAACCAGTGAGATATACCTGCTGGAGCGTGTGCTACGGGTGGGTGTTGTTATGGTGACCAGTGAGATATACCTGCTGGAGCGCGTGCTACGTGTGGGTGTTGTTATGGTGACCAGTGAGATATACCTGCTGGAGCGCGTGCTACGGGTGGGTGTTGTTATCTGACCAGTGAGATATACCTGCTGGAGCGCGTGCTACGGGTGGGTGTTGTTATCTGACCAGTGAGATATACCTGCTGGAGCGCGTGCCACGGGTGGGTGTTGTTATGGTGACCAGTGAGATATACCTGCTGGAGCGCGTGCTACGGGTGGGTGTTGTTATGGTGACCAGTGAGATATACCTGCTGGAGCGCGTGCTACGTGTGGGTGTTGTTATGGTGACCAGTGAGATATACCTGCTGGAGCGCGTGCTACGGGTGGGTGTTGTTATCTGACCAGTGAGATATACCTGCTGGAGCGCGTGCTACGGGTGGGTGTTGTTATGGTGACCAGTGTGATATACCTGCTGGAGCGCGTGCTACGGGTGGGTGTTGTTATCTGACCAGTGAGCTATACCTGCTGGAGCGTGTGCTACGGGTGGGTGTTGTTATCTGACCAGTGAGATATACCTGCTGGAGCGCGTGCTAAGGGTGGGTGTTGTTATCTGACCAGTGAGATATACCTGCTGGAGCGCGTGCCACGGGTGGGTGTTGTTATGGTGACCAGTGAGATATACCTGCTGGAGCGCGTGCTACGGGTGGGTGTTGTTATGGTGACCAGTGAGATATACCTGCTGGAGCGCGTGCTACGTGTGGGTGTTGTTATGGTGACCAGTGAGATATACCTGCTGGAGCGCGTGCTACGGGTGGGTGTTGTTATGGTGACCAGTGAGATATACCTGCTGGAGCGCGTGCTACGGGTGGGTGTTGTTATGGTGACCAGTGAGATATACCTGCTGGAGCGCGTGCTACGTGTGGGTGTTGTTATGGTGACCAGTGAGATATACCTGCTGGAGCGCGTGCTACGTGTGGGTGTTGTTATGGTGACCAGTGAGATATACCTGCTGGAGCGTGTGCTACGTGTGGGTGTTGTTATGGTGACCAGTGAGATATACCTACTGGAGCGCGTGCTACGGGTGGGTGTTGTTATGGTGACCAGTGAGATATACCTGCTGGAGCGCGTGCTACGTGTGGGTGTTGTTATGGTGACCAGTGAGATATACCTGCTGGAGCGTGTGCTACGTGTGGTTGTTGTTATGGTAACCAGTGAGATATACCTGCTGGAGCGTGTGCTACGGGTGGGTGTTGTTATGGTGACCAGTGAGATATACCTGCTGGAGCGCGTGCTACGTGTGTGTGTTGTTATGGTGACCAGTGAGATATACCTGCTGGAGGGTGTGCTACGTGTGGGTGTTGTTATGGTGACCAGTGAGATATACCTACTGGAGAGCGTGCTACGGGTGGGTGTTGTTATGGTGACCAGTGAGATATACCTGCTGGAGCGCGTGCTACGTGTGGGTGTTGTTATGGTGACCAGTGAGATATACCTGCTGGAGCGCGTGCTACGGGTGGGTGTTGTTATGGTGACCAGTGAGATATACCTGCTGGAGCGCGTGCTACGGGTGGGTGTTGTTATGGTGACCAGTGAGATATACCTGCTGGAGCGTGTGCTACGTGTGGGTGTTGTTATGGTGACCAGTGAGATATACCTACTGGAGCGCGTGCTACGGGTGGGTGTTGTTATGGTGACCAGTGAGATATACCTGCTGGAGCGCGTGCTACGTGTGGGTGTTGTTATGGTGACCAGTGAGATATACCTGCTGGAGCGTGTGCTACGTGTGGGTGTTGTTATGGTAACCAGTGAGATATACCTGCTGGAGCGTCTGCTACGGGTGGGTGTTGTTATGGTGACCAGTGAGATATACCTGCTGGAGCGCGTGCTACGTGTGTGTGTTGTTATGGTGACCAGTGAGATATACCTGCTGGAGCGTGTGCTACGTGTGGGTGTTGTTATGGTGACCAGTGAGATATACCTACTGGAGCGCGTGCTACGGGTGGGTGTTGTTATGGTGACCAGTGAGATATACCTGCTGGAGCGCGTGCTACGTGTGGGTGTTGTTATGGTGACCAGTGAGATATACCTGCTGGAGCGTGTGCTACGGATGGGTGTTGTTATGGTGACCAGTGAGATATACCTGAAGGAGCGTGTGCTACGTGTGGGTGTTGTTATCTGACCAGTGAGATATACCTGCTGGAGCGCGTGCTACGGGTGGGTGTTGTTATGGTGACCAGTGACATATACCTGCTGGAGCGCGTGCTACGGGTGGGTGTTGTTATCGTGACCAGTGAGATATACCTGCTGGAGCGCGTGCTACGGGTGGGTGTTGTTATGGTGACCAGTGAGATATACCTACTGTAGCGCGTGCTACGGGTGGGTGTTGTTATCGTGACCAGTGAGATATACCTACTGGAGCGCATGCTACGTGTGGGTGTTGTTATCGTGACCAGTGACATATACCTGCTGGAGCGCGTGCTACGGGTGGGTGTTGTTATCGTGACCATTGAGATATACCTGCTGGAGCGCGTGCTACGGGTGGGTGTTGTTATCTGACCAGTGAGATATACCTGCTGGAGCGCGTGCTACGGGTGGGTGTTGTTATGGTGACCAGTGTGATATACCTGCTGGAGCGCGTGCTACGGGTGGGTGTTATCTGACCAGTGAGATATACCTGCTGGAGCGTGTGCTACGGGTGGGTGTTGTTATCTGACCAGTGAGATATACCTGCTGGAGCGCGTGCCACGGGTGGGTGTTGTTATGGTGACCAGTGAGATATACCTGCTGGAGCGCGTGCTACGGGTGGGTGTTGTTATGGTGACCAGTGAGATATACCTGCTGGAGCGCGTGCTACGTGTGGGTGTTGTTATGGTGACCAGTGAGATATACCTGCTGGAGCGCGTGCTACGGGTGGGTGTTGTTATGGTGACCAGTGAGATATACCTGCTGGAGCGCATGCTACGGGTGGGTGTTGTTATGGTGACCAGTGAGATATACCTGCTGGAGCGCGTGCTACGTGTGGGTGTTGTTATGGTGACCAGTGAGATATACCTGCTGGAGCGCGTGCTACGTGTGGGTGTTGTTATGGTGACCAGTGAGATATACCTGCTGGAGCGTGTGCTACGTGTGGGTGTTGTTATGGTGACCAGTGAGATATACCTACTGGAGCGCGTGCTACGGGTGGGTGTTGTTATGGTGACCAGTGAGATATACCTGCTGGAGCGCGTGCTACGTGTGGGTGTTGTTATGGTGACCAGTGAGATATACCTGCTGGAGCGTGTGCTACGTGTGGTTGTTGTTATGGTAACCAGTGAGATATACCTGCTGGAGCGTGTGCTACGGGTGGGTGTTGTTATGGTGACCATTGAGATATACCTGCTGGAGCGCGTGCTACGTGTGTGTGTTGTTATGGTGACCAGTGAGATATACCTGCTGGAGCGTGTGCTACGTGTGGGTGTTGTTATGGTGACCAGTGAGATATACCTACTGGAGAGCGTGCTACGGGTGGGTGTTGTTATGGTGACCAGTGAGATATACCTGCTGGAGCGCGTGCTACGTGTGGGTGTTGTTATGGTGACCAGTGAGATATACCTGCTGGAGCGCGTGCTACGGGTGGGTGTTGTTATGGTGACCAGTGAGATATACCTGCTGGAGCGCGTGCTACGGGTGGGTGTTGTTATGGTGACCAGTGAGATATACCTGCTGGAGCGTGTGCTACGTGTGGGTGTTGTTATGGTGACCAGTGAGATATACCTACTGGAGCGCGTGCTACGGGTGGGTGTTGTTATGGTGACCAGTGAGATATACCTGCTGGAGCGCGTGCTACGTGTGGGTGTTGTTATGGTGACCAGTGAGATATACCTGCTGGAGCGTGTGCTACGTGTGGGTGTTGTTATGGTAACCAGTGAGATATACCTGCTGGAGCGTCTGCTACGGGTGGGTGTTGTTATGGTGACCAGTGAGATATACCTGCTGGAGCGCGTGCTACGTGTGTGTGTTGTTATGGTGACCAGTGAGATATACCTGCTGGAGCGTGTGCTACGTGTGGGTGTTGTTATGGTGACCAGTGAGATATACCTACTGGAGCGCGTGCTACGGGTGGGTGTTGTTATGGTGACCAGTGAGATATACCTGCTGGAGCGCGTGCTACGTGTGGGTGTTGTTATGGTGACCAGTGAGATATACCTGCTGGAGCGTGTGCTACGGATGGGTGTTGTTATGGTGACCAGTGAGATATACCTGAAGGAGCGTGTGCTACGTGTGGGTGTTGTTATGGTGACCAGTGAGATATACCTGCTGGAGCGTGTGCTACGGGTGGGTGTTGTTATGGTGACCAGTGAGATATACCTGCTGGAGCGTGTGCTACGGGTGGGTGTTGTTATCTGACCAGTGAGATATACCTGCTGGAGCGCGTGCTACGGGTGGGTGTTGTTATGGTGACCAGTGACATATACCTGCTGGAGCGCGTGCTACGGGTGGGTGTTGTTATCGTGACCAGTGAGATATACCTGCTGGAGCGCGTGCTACGTGTGGGTGTTGTTATGGTGACCAGTGAGATATACCTGCTGGAGCGTGTGCTACGTGTGGGTGTTGTTATGGTAACCAGTGAGATATACCTGCTGGAGCGTCTGCTACGGGTGGGTGTTGTTATGGTGACCAGTGAGATATACCTGCTGGAGCGCGTGCTACGTGTGTGTGTTGTTATGGTGACCAGTGAGATATACCTGCTGGAGCGTGTGCTACGTGTGGGTGTTGTTATGGTGACCAGTGAGATATACCTACTGGAGCGCGTGCTACGGGTGGGTGTTGTTATGGTGACCAGTGAGATATACCTGCTGGAGCGCGTGCTACGTGTGGGTGTTGTTATGGTGACCAGTGAGATATACCTGCTGGAGCGTGTGCTACGGATGGGTGTTGTTATGGTGACCAGTGAGATATACCTGAAGGAGCGTGTGCTACGTGTGGGTGTTGTTATGGTGACCAGTGAGATATACCTGCTGGAGCGTGTGCTACGGGTGGGTGTTGTTATGGTGACCAGTGAGATATACCTGCTGGAGCGTGTGCTACGGGTGGGTGTTGTTATCTGACCAGTGAGATATACCTGCTGGAGCGCGTGCTACGGGTGGGTGTTGTTATGGTGACCAGTGACATATACCTGCTGGAGCGCGTGCTACGGGTGGGTGTTGTTATCGTGACCAGTGAGATATACCTGCTGGAGCGCGTGCTACGGGTGGGTGTTGTTATGGTGACCAGTGAGATATACCTGCTGGAGCGCATGCTACGGGTGGGTGTTGTTATGGTGACCAGTGAGATATACCTGCTGGAGCGCGTGCTACGTGTGGGTGTTGTTATGGTGACCAGTGAGATATACCTGCTGGAGCGCGTGCTACGTGTGGGTGTTGTTATGGTGACCAGTGAGATATACCTGCTGGAGCGTGTGCTACGTGTGGGTGTTGTTATGGTGACCAGTGAGATATACCTACTGGAGCGCGTGCTACGGGTGGGTGTTGTTATGGTGACCAGTGAGATATACCTGCTGGAGCGCGTGCTACGTGTGGGTGTTGTTATGGTGACCAGTGAGATATACCTGCTGGAGCGTGTGCTACGTGTGGTTGTTGTTATGGTAACCAGTGAGATATACCTGCTGGAGCGTGTGCTACGGGTGGGTGTTGTTATGGTGACCATTGAGATATACCTGCTGGAGCGCGTGCTACGTGTGTGTTGTTATGGTGACCAGTGAGATATACCTGCTGGAGCGTGTGCTACGTGTGGGTGTTGTTATGGTGACCAGTGAGATATACCTACTGGAGAGCGTGCTACGGGTGGGTGTTGTTATGGTGACCAGTGAGATATACCTGCTGGAGCGCGTGCTACGTGTGGGTGTTGTTATGGTGACCAGTGAGATATACCTGCTGGAGCGCGTGCTACGGGTGGGTGTTGTTATGGTGACCAGTGAGATATACCTGCTGGAGCGCGTGCTACGGGTGGGTGTTGTTATGGTGACCAGTGAGATATACCTGCTGGAGCGTGTGCTACGTGTGGGTGTTGTTATGGTGACCAGTGAGATATACCTACTGGAGCGCGTGCTACGGGTGGGTGTTGTTATGGTGACCAGTGAGATATACCTGCTGGAGCGCGTGCTACGTGTGGGTGTTGTTATGGTGACCAGTGAGATATACCTGCTGGAGCGTGTGCTACGTGTGGGTGTTGTTATGGTAACCAGTGAGATATACCTGCTGGAGCGTCTGCTACGGGTGGGTGTTGTTATGGTGACCAGTGAGATATACCTGCTGGAGCGCGTGCTACGTGTGTGTGTTGTTATGGTGACCAGTGAGATATACCTGCTGGAGCGTGTGCTACGTGTGGGTGTTGTTATGGTGACCAGTGAGATATACCTACTGGAGCGCGTGCTACGGGTGGGTGTTGTTATGGTGACCAGTGAGATATACCTGCTGGAGCGCGTGCTACGTGTGGGTGTTGTTATGGTGACCAGTGAGATATACCTGCTGGAGCGTGTGCTACGGATGGGTGTTGTTATGGTGACCAGTGAGATATACCTGCTGGAGCGTGTGCTACGTGTGGGTGTTGTTATGGTGACCAGTGAGATATACCTGCTGGAGCGTGTGCTACGGGTGGGTGTTGTTATGGTGACCAGTGAGATATACCTGCTGGAGCGTGTGCTACGGGTGGGTGTTGTTATCTGACCAGTGAGATATACCTGCTGGAGCGCGTGCTACGGGTGGGTGTTGTTATGGTGACCAGTGACATATACCTGCTGGAGCGCGTGCTACGGGTGGGTGTTGTTATCGTGACCAGTGAGATATACCTGCTGGAGCGCGTGCTACGTGTGGGTGTTGTTATGGTGACCAGTGAGATATACCTGCTGGAGCGCGTGCTACGTGTGGGTGTTGTTATGGTAACCAGTGAGATATACCTGCTGGAGCGTCTGCTACGGGTGGGTGTTGTTATGGTGACCAGTGAGATATACCTGCTGGAGCGCGTGCTACGTGTGTGTGTTGTTATGGTGACCAGTGAGATATACCTGCTGGAGCGTGTGCTACGTGTGGGTGTTGTTATGGTGACCAGTGAGATATACCTACTGGAGCGCGTGCTACGGGTGGGTGTTGTTATGGTGACCAGTGAGATATACCTGCTGGAGCGCGTGCTACGTGTGGGTGTTGTTATGGTGACCAGTGAGATATACCTGCTGGAGCGTGTGCTACGGATGGGTGTTGTTATGGTGACCAGTGAGATATACCTGAAGGAGCGTGTGCTACGTGTGGGTGTTGTTATGGTGACCAGTGAGATATACCTGCTGGAGCGTGTGCTACGGGTGGGTGTTGTTATGGTGACCAGTGAGATATACCTGCTGGAGCGTGTGCTACGGGTGGGTGTTGTTATCTGACCAGTGAGATATACCTGCTGGAGCGCGTGCTACGGGTGGGTGTTGTTATGGTGACCAGTGACATATACCTGCTGGAGCGCGTGCTACGGGTGGGTGTTGTTATCGTGACCAGTGAGATATACCTGCTGGAGCGCGTGCTACGGGTGGGTGTTGTTATGGTGACCAGTGAGATATACCTACTGTAGCGCGTGCTACGGGTGGGTGTTGTTATCGTGACCAGTGAGATATACCTACTGGAGCGCATGCTACGTGTGGGTGTTGTTATCGTGACCAGTGACATATACCTGCTGGAGCGCGTGCTACGGGTGGGTGTTGTTATCGTGACCATTGAGATATACCTGCTGGAGCGCGTGCTACGGGTGGGTGTTGTTATCTGACCAGTGAGATATACCTGCTGGAGCGCGTGCTACGGGTGGGTGTTGTTATGGTGACCAGTGTGATATACCTGCTGGAGCGCGTGCTACGGGTGGGTGTTGTTATCTGACCAGTGAGATATACCTGCTGGAGCGTGTGCTACGGGTGGGTGTTGTTATCTGACCAGTGAGATATACCTGCTGGAGCGCGTGCTACGGGTGGGTGTTGTTATCTGACCAGTGAGATATACCTGCTGGAGCGCGTGCCACGGGTGGGTGTTGTTATGGTGACCAGTGAGATATACCTGCTGGAGCGCGTGCTACGGGTGGGTGTTGTTATGGTGACCAGTGAGATATACCTGCTGGAGCGCGTGCTACGTGTGGGTGTTGTTATGGTGACCAGTGAGATATACCTGCTGGAGCGCGTGCTACGGGTGGGTGTTGTTATGGTGACCAGTGAGATATACCTGCTGGAGCGCGTGCTACGGGTGGGTGTTGTTATGGTGACCAGTGAGATATACCTGCTGGAGCGCGTGCTACGTGTGGGTGTTGTTATGGTGACCAGTGAGATATACCTGCTGGAGTGCGTGCTACGTGTGGGTGTTGTTATGGTGACCAGTGAGATATACCTGCTGGAGCGTGTGCTACGTGTGGGTGTTGTTATGGTGACCAGTGAGATATACCTACTGGAGCGCGTGCTACGGGTGGGTGTTATGGTGACCAGTGAGATATACCTGCTGGAGCGCGTGCTACGTGTGGGTGTTGTTATGGTGACCAGTGAGATATACCTGCTGGAGCGTGTGCTACGTGTGGTTGTTGTTATGGTAACCAGTGAGATATACCTGCTGGAGCGTGTGCTACGGGTGGGTGTTGTTATGGTGACCAGTGAGATATACCTGCTGGAGCGCGTGCTACGTGTGGGTGTTGTTATGGTGACCAGTGAGATATACCTGCTGGAGCGCGTGCTACGGGTGGGTGTTGTTATGGTGACCAGTGAGATATACCTGCTGGAGCGTGTGCTACGTGTGGGTGTTGTTATGGTGACCAGTGAGATATACCTACTGGAGCGCGTGCTACGGGTGGGTGTTGTTATGGTGACCAGTGAGATATACCTGCTGGAGCGCGTGCTACGTGTGGGTGTTGTTATGGTGACCAGTGAGATATACCTGCTGGAGCGTGTGCTACGTGTGGGTGTTGTTATGGTGACCAGTGAGATATACCTACTGGAGCGCGTGCTACGGGTGGGTGTTGTTATGGTGACCAGTGAGATATACCTGCTGGAGCGCGTGCTACGTGTGGGTGTTGTTATGGTGACCAGTGAGATATACCTGCTGGAGCGTGTGCTACGGATGGGTGTTGTTATGGTGACCAGTGAGATATACCTGAAGGAGCGTGTGCTACGTGTGGGTGTTGTTATGGTGACCAGTGAGATATACCTGCTGGAGCGTGTGCTACGGGTGGGTGTTGTTATGGTGACCAGTGAGATATACCTGCTGGAGCGTGTGCTACGGGTGGGTGTTGTTATCTGACCAGTGAGATATACCTGCTGGAGCGCGTGCTACGGGTGGGTGTTGTTATGGTGACCAGTGACATATACCTGCTGGAGCGCGTGCTACGGGTGGGTGTTGTTATCGTGACCAGTGAGATATACCTGCTGGAGCGCGTGCTACGGGTGGGTGTTGTTATGGTGACCAGTGAGATATACCTGCTGGAGCGCGTGCTACGGGTGGGTGTTGTTATCGTGACCAGTGAGATATACCTACTGGAGCGCATGCTACGTGTGGGTGTTGTTATCGTGACCAGTGACATATACCTGCTGGAGCGCGTGCTACGGGTGGGTGTTGTTATCGTGACCATTGAGATATACCTGCTGGAGCGCGTGCTACGGGTGGGTGTTGTTATCTGACCAGTGAGATATACCTGCTGGAGCGCGTGCTACGGGTGGGTGTTGTTATGGTGACCAGTGTGATATACCTGCTGGAGCGCGTGCTACGGGTGGGTGTTGTTATCTGACCAGTGAGATATACCTGCTGGAGCGTGTGCTACGGGTGGGTGTTGTTATCTGACCAGTGAGATATACCTGCTGGAGCGCGTGCTACGGGTGGGTGTTGTTATCTGACCAGTGAGATATACCTGCTGGAGCGCGTGCTACGGGTGGGTGTTGTTATGGTGACCAGTGAGATATACCTGCTGGAGCGCGTGCTACGGGTGGGTGTTGTTATGGTGACCAGTGAGATATACCTGCTGGAGCGCGTGCTACGGGTGGGTGTTGTTATGGTGACCAGTGAGATATACCTGCTGGAGCGCGTGCTACGGGTGGGTGTTGTTATGGTGACCAGTGAGATATACCTGCTGGAGCGCGTGCTACGGGTGGGTGTTGTTATGGTGACCAGTGAGATATACCTGCTGGAGCGCGTGCTACGTGTGGGTGTTGTTATGGTGACCAGTGAGATATACCTGCTGGAGCGCGTGCTACGTGTGGGTGTTGTTATGGTGACCAGTGAGATATACCTGCTGGAGCGTGTGCTACGTGTGGGTGTTGTTATGGTGACCAGTGAGATATACCTGCTGGAGCGCGTGCTACGGGTGGGTGTTATGGTGACCAGTGAGATATACCTGCTGGAGCGCGTGCTACGTGTGGGTGTTGTTATGGTGACCAGTGAGATATACCTGCTGGAGCGCGTGCTACGTGTGGGTGTTGTTATGGTGACCAGTGAGATATACCTGCTGGAGCGTGTGCTACGGGTGGGTGTTGTTATGGTGACCAGTGAGATATACCTGCTGGAGCGCGTGCTACGTGTGGGTGTTGTTATGGTGACCAGTGAGATATACCTGCTGGAGCGCGTGCTACGGGTGGGTGTTGTTATGGTGACCAGTGAGATATACCTGCTGGAGCGCGTGCTACGTGTGGGTGTTGTTATGGTGACCAGTGAGATATACCTGCTGGAGCGCGTGCTACGTGTGGGTGTTGTTATGGTGACCAGTGAGATATACCTGCTGGAGCGTGTGCTACGTGTGGGTGTTGTTATGGTGACCAGTGAGATATACCTGCTGGAGCGCGTGCTACGGGTGGGTGTTGTTATGGTGACCAGTGAGATATACCTGCTGGAGCGCGTGCTACGTGTGGGTGTTGTTATGGTGACCAGTGAGATATACCTGCTGGAGCGTGTGCTACGTGTGGGTGTTGTTATGGTGACCAGTGAGATATACCTGCTGGAGCGCGTGCTACGGGTGGGTGTTGTTATGGTGACCAGTGAGATATACCTGCTGGAGCGCGTGCTACGTGTGGGTGTTGTTATGGTGACCAGTGAGATATACCTGCTGGAGCGCGTGCTACGGGTGGGTGTTGTTATGGTGACCAGTGAGATATACCTGCTGGAGCGCGTGCTACGGGTGGGTGTTGTTATGGTGACCAGTGAGATATACCTGCTGGAGCGCGTGCTACGTGTGGGTGTTGTTATGGTGACCAGTGAGATATACCTACTGGAGCGCGTGCTACGGGTGGGTGTTGTTATGGTGACCAGTGAGATATACCTGCTGGAGCGCGTGCTACGTGTGGGTGTTGTTATGGTGACCAGTGAGATATACCTGCTGGAGGTGCTACGGGTGGGTGTTGTTTTGTTGACCAGTGAGATATACCTGCTGGAGCGTGTGCTACGTGTGGGTGTTGTTATGGTGACCAGTGAGATATACCTGCTGGAGCGTGTGCTACGGGTGGGTGTTGTTATGGTGACCAGTGAGATATACCTGCTGGAGCGTGTGCTACGGGTGGGTGTTGTTATCTGACCAGTGAGATATACCTGCTGGAGCGCGTGCTACGGGTGGGTGTTGTTATGGTGACCAGTGAGATATACCTGCTGGAGCGCGTGCTACGGGTGGGTGTTGTTATGGTGACCAGTGAGATATACCTGCTGGAGCGCGTGCTACGGGTGGGTGTTGTTATGGTGACCAGTGAGATATACCTGCTGGAGCGCGTGCTACGGGTGGGTGTTGTTATGGTGACCAGTGAGATATACCTGCTGGAGCGCGTGCTACGGGTGGGTGTTGTTATCGTGACCAGTGAGATATACCTACTGGAGCGCATGCTACGTGTGGGTGTTGTTATCGTGACCAGTGACATATACCTGCTGGAGCGCGTGCTACGGGTGGGTGTTGTTATGGTGACCAGTGAGATATACCTGCTGGAGCGCGTGCTACGGGTGGGTGTTGTTATGGTGACCAGTGAGATATACCTGCTGGAGCGCGTGCTACGTGTGGGTGTTGTTATGGTGACCAGTGAGATATACCTGCTGGAGCGTGTGCTACGTGTGGGTGTTGTTATGGTAACCAGTGAGATATACCTGCTGGAGCGTCTGCTACGGGTGGGTGTTGTTATGGTGACCAGTGAGATATACCTGCTGGAGCGCGTGCTACGTGTGTGTGTTGTTATGGTGACCAGTGAGATATACCTGCTGGAGCGTGTGCTACGTGTGGGTGTTGTTATGGTGACCAGTGAGATATACCTACTACGGGTGGGTGTTGTTATGGTGACCAGTGAGATATACCTGCTGGAGCGCGTGCTACGTGTGGGTGTTGTTATGGTGACCAGTGAGATATACCTGCTGGAGCGTGTGCTACGGATGGGTGTTGTTATGGTGACCAGTGAGATATACCTGCTGGAGCGTGTGCTACGGTGGGTGTTGTTATGGTGACCAGTGAGATATACCTGCTGGAGCGTGTGCTACGGGTGGGTGTTGTTATGGTGACCAGTGAGATATACCTGCTGGAGCGTGTGCTACGGGTGGGTGTTGTTATCTGACCAGTGAGATATACCTGCTGGAGCGCGTGCTACGGGTGGGTGTTGTTATGGTGACCAGTGACATATACCTGCTGGAGCGCGTGCTACGGGTGGGTGTTGTTATGGTGACCAGTGAGATATACCTGCTGGAGCGCGTGCTACGGGTGGGTGTTGTTATGGTGACCAGTGAGATATACCTGCTGTAGCGCGTGCTACGGGTGGGTGTTGTTATCGTGACCAGTGAGATATACCTACTGGAGCGCATGCTACGTGTGGGTGTTGTTATCGTGACCAGTGACATATACCTGCTGGAGCGCGTGCTACGGGTGGGTGTTGTTATCGTGACCAGTGAGATATACCTGCTGGAGCGCGTGCTACGGGTGGGTGTTGTTATCTGACCAGTGAGATATACCTGCTGGAGCGCGTGCTACGGGTGGGTGTTGTTATGGTGACCAGTGTGATATACCTGCTGGAGCGCGTGCTACGGGTGGGTGTTGTTATCTGACCAGTGAGATATACCTGCTGGAGCGTGTGCTACGGGTGGGTGTTGTTATCTGACCAGTGAGATATACCTGCTGGAGCGCGTGCTACGGGTGGGTGTTGTTATCTGACCAGTGAGATATACCTGCTGGAGCGCGTGCCACGGGTGGGTGTTGTTATGGTGACCAGTGAGATATACCTGCTGGAGCGCGTGCTACGGGTGGGTGTTGTTATGGTGACCAGTGAGATATACCTGCTGGAGCGCGTGCTACGGGTGGGTGTTGTTATGGTGACCAGTGAGATATACCTGCTGGAGCGCGTGCTACGGGTGGGTGTTGTTATGGTGACCAGTGAGATATACCTGCTGGAGCGCGTGCTACGGGTGGGTGTTGTTATGGTGACCAGTGAGATATACCTGCTGGAGCGCGTGCTACGTGTGGGTGTTGTTATGGTGACCAGTGAGATATACCTGCTGGAGCGCGTGCTACGTGTGGGTGTTGTTATGGTGACCAGTGAGATATACCTGCTGGAGCGTGTGCTACGTGTGGGTGTTGTTATGGTGACCAGTGAGATATACCTACTGGAGCGCGTGCTACGGTGGGGTTGTTATGGTGACCAGTGAGATATACCTGCTGGAGCGCGTGCTACGTGTGGGTGTTGTTATGGTGACCAGTGAGATATACCTGCTGGAGCGTGTGCTACGTGTGGTTGTTGTTATGGTAACCAGTGAGATATACCTGCTGGAGCGTGTGCTACGGGTGGGTGTTGTTATGGTGACCAGTGAGATATACCTGCTGGAGCGCGTGCTACGTGTGGGTGTTGTTATGGTGACCAGTGAGATATACCTGCTGGAGCGCGTGCTACGGGTGGGTGTTGTTATGGTGACCAGTGAGATATACCTGCTGGAGCGCGTGCTACGGGTGGGTGTTGTTATGGTGACCAGTGAGATATACCTGCTGGAGCGTGTGCTACGTGTGGGTGTTGTTATGGTGACCAGTGAGATATACCTGCTGGAGCGCGTGCTACGGGTGGGTGTTGTTATGGTGACCAGTGAGATATACCTGCTGGAGCGCGTGCTACGTGTGGGTGTTGTTATGGTGACCAGTGAGATATACCTGCTGGAGCGTGTGCTACGTGTGGGTGTTGTTATGGTGACCAGTGAGATATACCTACTGGAGCGCGTGCTACGGGTGGGTGTTGTTATGGTGACCAGTGAGATATACCTGCTGGAGCGTGTGCTACGGATGGGTGTTGTTATGGTGACCAGTGAGATATACCTGAAGGAGCGTGTGCTACGTGTGGGTGTTGTTATGGTGACCAGTGAGATATACCTGCTGGAGCGTGTGCTACGGGTGGGTGTTGTTATGGTGACCAGTGAGATATACCTGCTGGAGCGTGTGCTACGGGTGGGTGTTGTTATCTGACCAGTGAGATATACCTGCTGGAGCGCGTGCTACGGGTGGGTGTTGTTATGGTGACCAGTGACATATACCTGCTGGAGCGCGTGCTACGGGTGGGTGTTGTTATGGTGACCAGTGACATATACCTGCTGGAGCGCGTGCTACGGGTGGGTGTTGTTATCGTGACCAGTGAGATATACCTGCTGGAGCGCGTGCTACGGGTGGGTGTTGTTATGGTGACCAGTGAGATATACCTACTGTAGCGCGTGCTACGGGTGGGTGTTGTTATCGTGACCAGTGAGATATACCTACTGGAGCGCATGCTACGTGTGGGTGTTGTTATCGTGACCAGTGACATATACCTGCTGGAGCGCGTGCTACGGGTGGGTGTTGTTATCGTGACCAGTGAGATATACCTGCTGGAGCGCGTGCTACGGGTGGGTGTTGTTATGGTGACCAGTGAGATATACCTACTGTAGCGCGTGCTACGGGTGGGTGTTGTTATCGTGACCAGTGAGATATACCTACTGGAGCGCATGCTACGTGTGGGTGTTGTTATCGTGACCAGTGAGATATACCTGCTGGAGCGCGTGCTACGGGTGGGTGTTGTTATGGTGACCAGTGAGATATACCTGCTGGAGCGCGAGCTACGGGTGGGTGTTGTTATGGTGACCAGTGAGATATACCTGCTGGAGCGTGTGCTACGGGTGGGTGTTGTTATGGTGACCAGTGAGATATACCTGCTGGAGCGTGTGCTACGGGTGGGTGTTGTTATGGTGACCAGTGAGATATACCTGCTGGAGCGTGTGCTACGGGTGGGTGTTGTTATGGTGACCAGTGAGATATACCTGCTGGAGCGTGTGCTACGGGTGGGTGTTGTTATGGTGACCAGTGAGATATACCTGCTGGAGCGTGTGCTACGGGTGGGTGTTGTTATCTGACCAGTGACATATACCTGCTGGAGCGCGTGCTACGGGTGGGTGTTGTTATGGTCACCAGTGAGATATACCTGCTGGAGCGTGTGCTACGGGTGGGTGTTGTTATGGTGACCAGTGAGATATACCTGCTGGAGCGCGTGCTACGGGTGGGTGTTGTTATCGTGACCAGTGAGATATACCTGCTGGAGCGCGTGCTACGTGTGTGTGTTGTTATGGTGACCAGTGAGATATACCTGCTGGAGCGTGTGCTACGTGTGGGTGTTGTTATGGTGACCGGTGAGATATACCTACTGGAGCGCGTGCTATGGGTGGGTGTTGTTATGGTGACCAGTGAGATATACCTGCTGGAGCGCGTGCTACGTGTGGGTGTTGTTATGGTGACCAGTGAGATATACCTGCTGGAGCGTGTGCTACGGATGGGTGTTGTTATGGTGACCAGTGAGATATACCTGAAGGAGCGTGTGCTACGTGTGGGTGTTATGGTGACCAGTGAGATATACCTGCTGGAGCGTGTGCTACGGGTGGGTGTTGTTATGGTGACCAGTGAGATATACCTGCTGGAGCGTGTGCTACGGGTGGGTGTTGTTATCTGACCAGTGAGATATACCTGCTGGAGCGCGTGCTACGGGTGGGTGTTGTTATGGTGACCAGTGACATATACCTGCTGGAGCGCGTGCTACGGGTGGGTGTTGTTATGGTGACCAGTGACATATACCTGCTGGAGCGCGTGCTACGGGTGGGTGTTGTTATCGTGACCAGTGAGATATACCTGCTGGAGCGCGTGCTACGGGTGGGTGTTGTTATGGTGACCAGTGAGATGTACCTACTGTAGCGCGTGCTACGGGTGGGTGTTGTTATCGTGACCAGTGAGATATACCTACTGGAGCGCATGCTACGTGTGGGTGTTGTTACGTGACCAGTGAGATATACCTGCTGGAGCGTGTGCTACGGGTGGGTGTTGTTATGGTGACCAGTGAGATATACCTGCTGGAGCGCGTGCTACGGGTGGGTGTTGTTATGGTGACCAGTGAGATATACCTGCTGGAGCGTGTGCTACGGGTGGGTGTTGTTATGGTGACCAGTGAGATATACCTGCTGGAGCGTGTGCTACGGGTGGGTGTTGTTATGGTGACCAGTGAGATATACCTGCTGGAGCGTGTGCTACGGGTGGGTGTTGTTATGGTGACCAGTGAGATATACCTGCTGGAGCGTGTGCTACGGGTGGGTGTTATGGTGACCAGTGAGATATACCTGCTGGAGCGTGTGCTACGGGTGGGTGTTGTTATCTGACCAGTGAGATATACCTGCTGGAGCGCGTGCTACGGGTGGGTGTTGTTATGGTCACCAGTGAGATATACCTGCTGGAGCGTGTGCTACGGGTGGGTGTTGTTATGGTGACCAGTGAGATATACCTGCTGGAGCGCGTGCTACGGGTGGGTGTTGTTATCGTGACCAGTGAGATATACCTGCTGGAGCCGCGTGCTACGTGTGTGTTGTTATGGTGACCAGTGAGATATACTTGCTGGAGCGTGTGCTACGTGTGGGTGTTGTTATGGTGACCAGTGAGATATACCTACTGGAGCGCGTGCTACGGGTGGGTGTTGTTATGGTGACCAGTGAGATATACCTGCTGGAGCGTGTGCTACGGGTGGGTGTTGTTATGGTGACCAGTGAGATATACCTGCTGGAGCGTGTGCTACGGGTGGGTGTTGTTATGGTGACCAGTGAGATATACCTGCTGGAGCGCGTGCTACGGGTGTGTTGTTATCTGACCAGTGAGATATACCTGCTGGAGCGTGTGCTACGGGTGGGTGTTGTTATGGTGACCAGTGAGATATACCTGCTGGAGCGTGTGCTACGTGTGGGTGTTGTTATGGTAACCAGTGAGGTATACCTGCTGGAGCGTGTGCTACGGGTGGGTGTTGTTATGGTGACCAGTGAGATATACCTACTGTAGCGCGTGCTACGGGTGGGTGTTGTTATCGTGACCAGTGAGATATACCTACTGGAGCGCATGCTACGGTGGGTGTTGTTATCGTGACCAGTGAGATATACCTGCTGGAGCGTGCTACGGGTGGGTGTTGTTATGGTGACCAGTGAGATATACCTGCTGGAGCGCGAGCTACGGGTGGGTGTTGTTATGGTGACCAGTGAGATATACCTGCTGGAGCGTGTGCTACGGGTGGGTGTTGTTATGGTGACCAGTGAGATATACCTGCTGGAGCGTGTGCTACGGGTGGGTGTTGTTATGGTGACCAGTGAGATATACCTGCTGGAGCGTGTGCTACGGGTGGGTGTTGTTATGGTGACCAGTGAGATATACCTGCTGGAGCGTGTGCTACGGGTGGGTGTTGTTATGGTGACCAGTGAGATATACCTGCTGGAGCGTGTGCTACGGGTGGGTGTTGTTATCTGACCAGTGAGATATACCTGCTGGAGCGCGTGCTACGGGTGGGTGTTGTTATGGTCACCAGTGAGATATACCTGCTGGAGCGTGTGCTACGGGTGGGTGTTGTTATGGTGACCAGTGAGATATACCTGCTGGAGCGCGTGCTACGGGTGGGTGTTGTTATGGTGACCAGTGAGATATACCTGCTGGAGCGCGTGCTACGTGTGTGTGTTGTTATGGTGACCAGTGAGATATACCTGCTGGAGCGTGTGCTACGTGTGGGTGTTGTTATGGTGACCAGTGAGATATACCTACTGGAGCGCGTGCTACGGGTGGGTGTTGTTATGGTGACCAGTGAGATATACCTGCTGGAGCGCGTGCTACGTGTGGGTGTTGTTATGGTGACCAGTGAGATATACCTGCTGGAGCGTGTGCTACGGATGGGTGTTGTTATGGTGACCAGTGAGATATACCTGCTGGAGCGTGTGTGCTACGTGTGGGTGTTATGGTGACCAGTGAGATATACCTGCTGGAGCGTGTGCTACGGGTGGGTGTTGTTATGGTGACCAGTGAGATATACCTGCTGGAGCGTGTGCTACGGGTGGGTGTTGTTATCTGACCAGTGAGATATACCTGCTGGAGCGCGTGCTACGGGTGGGTGTTGTTATGGTGACCAGTGACATATACCTGCTGGAGCGCGTGCCGGGTGGGTGTTGTTATGGTGACCAGTGACATATACCTGCTGGAGCGCGTGCTACGGGTGGGTGTTGTTATCGTGACCAGTGAGATATACCTGCTGGAGCGCGTGCTACGGGTGGGTGTTGTTATGGTGACCAGTGAGATATACCTGCTGGAGCGTGTGCTACGGGTGGGTGTTGTTATCGTGACCAGTGAGATATACCTGCTGGAGCGCATGCTACGTGTGGGTGTTGTTACGTGACCAGTGAGATATACCTGCTGGAGCGTGTGCTACGGGTGGGTGTTGTTATGGTGACCAGTGAGATATACCTGCTGGAGCGCGTGCTACGGGTGGGTGTTGTTATGGTGACCAGTGAGATATACCTGCTGGAGCGTGTGCTACGGGTGGGTGTTGTTATGGTGACCAGTGAGATATACCTGCTGGAGCGTGCTACGGGTGGGTGTTGTTATGGTGACCAGTGAGATATACCTGCTGGAGCGTGTGCTACGGGTGGGTGTTGTTATGGTGACCAGTGAGATATACCTGCTGGAGCGTGTGCTACGGGTGGGTGTTATGGTGACCAGTGAGATATACCTGCTGGAGCGTGTGCTACGGGTGGGTGTTGTTATCTGACCAGTGAGATATACCTGCTGGAGCGCGTGCTACGGGTGGGTGTTGTTATGGTCACCAGTGAGATATACCTGCTGGAGCGTGTGCTACGGGTGGGTGTTGTTATGGTGACCAGTGAGATATACCTGCTGGAGCGCGTGCTACGGGTGGGTGTTGTTATCGTGACCAGTGAGATATACCTGCTGGAGCGCGTGCTACGTGTGTGTGTTGTTATGGTGACCAGTGAGATATACTTGCTGGAGCGTGTGCTACGTGTGGGTGTTGTTATGGTGACCAGTGAGATATACCTACTGGAGCGCGTGCTACGGGTGGGTGTTGTTATGGTGACCAGTGAGATATACCTGCTGGAGCGTGTGCTACGGGTGGGTGTTGTTATGGTGACCAGTGAGATATACCTGCTGGAGCGTGTGCTACGGGTGGGTGTTGTTATGGTGACCAGTGAGATATACCTGCTGGAGCGTGTGCTACGGGTGGGTGTTGTTATCTGACCAGTGAGATATACCTGCTGGAGCGTGTGCTACGGGTGGGTGTTGTTATGGTGACCAGTGAGATATACCTGCTGGAGCGTGTGCTACGTGTGGGTGTTGTTATGGTAACCAGTGAGGTATACCTGCTGGAGCGTGTGCTACGGGTGGGTGTTGTTATGGTGACCAGTGAGATATACCTGCTGGAGCGTGTGCTACGGGTGGGTGTTGTTATCTGACCAGTGAGATATACCTGCTGGAGCGCGTGCTACGGGTGGGTGTTGTTATGGTGACCAGTGACATATACCTGCTGGAGCGCGTGCTACGGGTGGGTGTTGTTATCGTGACCAGTGAGATATACCTGCTGGAGCGCGTGCTACGGGTGGGTGTTGTTATGGTGACCAGTGAGATATACCTACTGTAGCGCGTGCTACGGGTGGGTGTTGTTATCGTGACCAGTGAGATATACCTACTGGAGCGCATGCTACGTGTGGGTGTTGTTACGTGACCAGTGAGATATACCTGCTGGAGCGTGTGCTACGGGTGGGTGTTGTTATGGTGACCAGTGAGATATACCTGCTGGAGCGCGTGCTACGGGTGGGTGTTGTTATGGTGACCAGTGAGATATACCTGCTGGAGCGTGTGCTACGTGTGGGTGTTGTTATGGTAACCAGTGAGATATACCTGCTGGAGTGTGTGCTACGTGTGGGTGTTGTTATCTGACCAGTGAGATATACCTGCTGGAGCACGTGCTACGGGTGGGTGTTGTTATGGTGACCAGTGACATATACCTGCTGGAGCGCGTGCTACGGGTGGGTGTTGTTATCTGACCAGTGAGATATACCTGATGGAGCGCGTGCTACGGGTGGGTGTTGTTATGGTGATCAGTGACATATACCTGCTGGAGCGCGTGCTACGGGTGGGTGTTGTTATGGTGACCAGTGACATATACCTGCTGGAGCGCGTGCTACGGGTGGGTGTTGTTATCGTGACCAGTGAGATATACCTGCTGGAGCGCGTGCTACGGGTGGGTGTTGTTATGGTGACCAGTGAGATATACCTACTGTAGCGCGTGCTACGGGTGGGTGTTGTTATCGTGACCAGTGAGATATACCTACTGGAGCGCATGCTACGTGTGGTTGTTGTTATCGTGACCAGTGAGATATACCTGCTGGAGCGTGTGCTACGGGTGGGTGTTGTTATGGTGACCAGTGAGATATACCTGCTGGAGCGCGTGCTACGGGTGGGTGTTGTTATGGTGACCAGTGAGATATACCTGCTGGAGCGTGTGCTACGGGTGGGTGTTGTTATGGTGACCAGTGAGATATACCTGCTGGAGCGTGTGCTACGGGTGGGTGTTGTTATGGTGACCAGTGAGATATACCTACTGTAGCGCGTGCTACGGGTGGGTGTTGTTATCGTGACCAGTGAGATATACCTACTGGAGCGCATGCTACGTGTGGGTGTTGTTATCGTGACCAGTGAGATATACCTGCTGGAGCGTGTGCTACGGGTGGGTGTTGTTATGGTGACCAGTGAGATATACCTGCTGGAGCGCGTGCTACGGGTGGGTGTTGTTATGGTGACCAGTGAGATATACCTGCTGGAGCGTGTGCTACGGGTGGGTGTTGTTATGGTGACCAGTGAGATATACCTGCTGGAGCGTGTGCTACGGGTGGGTGTTGTTATGGTGACCAGTGAGATATACCTGCTGGAGCGTGTGCTACGGGTGGGTGTTGTTATGGTGACCAGTGAGATATACCTGCTGGAGCGTGTGCTACGGGTGGGTGTTGTTATGGTGACCAGTGAGATATACCTGCTGGAGCGTGTGCTACGGGTGGGTGTTGTTATCTGACCAGTGAGATATACCTGCTGGAGCGCGTGCTACGGGTGGGTGTTGTTATGGTGACCAGTGAGATATACCTGCTGGAGCGTGTGCTACGGGTGGGTGTTGTTATGGTGACCAGTGAGATATACCTGCTGGAGCGCGTGCTACGTGTGGGTGTTGTTATGGTGACCAGTGAGATATACCTGCTGGAGCGCGTGCTACGTGTGGGTGTTGTTATGGTGACCAGTGAGATATACCTGCTGGAGCGTGTGCTACGTGTGGGTGTTGTTATGGTGACCAGTGAGATATACCTACTGGAGCGCGTGCTACGGGTGGGTGTTGTTATGGTGACCAGTGAGATATACCTGCTGGAGCGCGTGCTACGTGTGGGTGTTGTTATGGTGACCAGTGAGATATACCTGCTGGAGCGTGTGCTACGTGTGGGTGTTGTTATGGTAACCAGTGAGATATACCTGCTGGAGCGTGTGCTACGGGTGGGTGTTGTTATGGTGACCAGTGAGATATACCTGCTGGAGCGCGTGCTACGTGTGTGTGTTATGGTGACCAGTGAGATATATCTGCTGGAGCGTGTGCTACGTGTGGGTGTTGTTATGGTGACCAGTGAGATATACCTACTGGAGCGCGTGCTACGGGTGGGTGTTGTTATGGTGACCAGTGAGATATACCTGCTGGAGCGCGTGCTACGTGTGGGTGTTGTTATGGTGACCAGTGAGATATACCTGCTGGAGCGTGTGCTACGGGTGGGTGTTGTTATCTGACCAGTGAGATATACCTGCTGGAGCGCGTGCTACGGGTGGGTGTTGTTATGGTGACCAGTGAGATATACCTACTGTAGCGCGTGCTACGGGTGGGTGTTGTTATCGTGACCAGTGAGATATACCTACTGGAGCGCATGCTACGTGTGGGTGTTGTTATGGTGACCAGTGAGATATACCTGCTGGAGCGTGTGCTACGTGTGGGTGTTGTTATGGTGACCAGTGAGATATACCTACTGGAGCGCGTGCTACGGGTGGGTGTTGTTATGGTGACCAGTGAGATATACCTGCTGGAGCGCGTGCTACGTGTGGGTGTTGTTATGGTGACCAGTGAGATATACCTGCTGGAGCGTGTGCTACGTGTGGGTGTTGTTATGGTAACCAGTGAGATATACCTGCTGGAGCGCGTGCTACGGGTGGGTGTTGTTATGGTGACCAGTGAGATATACCTGCTGGAGCGCGTGCTACGTGTGGGTGTTGTTATGGTGACCAGTGAGATATACCTGCTGGAGCGTGTGCTACGTGTGGGTGTTGTTATGGTAACCAGTGAGATATACCTGCTGGAGCGTGTGCTACGGGTGGGTGTTGTTATGGTGACCAGTGAGATATACCTGCTGGAGCGCGTGCTACGTGTGTGTGTTGTTATGGTGACCAGTGAGATATACCTGCTGGAGCGTGTGCTACGTGTGGGTGTTGTTATGGTGACCAGTGAGATATACCTACTGGAGCGCGTGCTACGGGTGGGTGTTGTTATGGTGACCAGTGAGATATACCTGCTGGAGCGCGTGCTACGTGTGGGTGTTGTTATGGTGACCAGGAGATATACCTGCTGGAGCGTGTGCTACGGATGGGTGTTGTTATGGTGACCAGTGAGATATACCTGCTGGGCGTGTGCTACGTGTGGGTGTTGTTATGGTGACCAGTGAGATATACCTGCTGGAGCGTGTGCTACGTGTGGGTGTTGTTATGGTAACCAGTGAGATATACCTGCTGGAGCGCGTGCTACGGGTGGGTGTTGTTATGGTGATCAGTGAGATATACCTGCTGGAGCGCGTGCTACGTGTGGGTGTTGTTATGGTGACCAGTGAGATATACCTGCTGGAGCGTGTGCTACGTGTGGGTGTTGTTATGGTAACCAGTGAGATATACCTGCTGGAGCGTGTGCTACGGGTGGGTGTTGTTATGGTGACCAGTGAGATATACCTGCTGGAGCGTGTGCTACGGGTGGGTGTTGTTATGGTGACCAGTGAGATATACCTGCTGGAGCGTGTGCTACGTGTGGGTGTTGTTATGGTGACCAGTGAGATATACCTACTGGAGCGCGTGCTACGGGTGGGTGTTGTTATGGTGACCAGTGAGATATACCTGCTGGAGCGCGTGCTACGTGTGGGTGTTGTTATGGTGACCAGTGAGATATACCTGCTGGAGCGTGTGCTACGTGTGGGTGTTGTTATGGTAACCAGTGAGATATACCTGCTGGAGCGTGTGCTACGGGGGTGTTGTTATGGTGACCAGTGAGATATACCTGCTGGAGCGCGTGCTACGTGTGTGTGTTGTTATGGTGACCAGTGAGATATATCTGCTGGAGCGTGTGCTACGTGTGGGTGTTGTTATGGTGACCAGTGAGATATACCTACTGGAGCGCGTGCTACGGGTGGGTGTTGTTATGGTGACCAGTGAGATATACCTGCTGGAGCGCGTGCTACGTGTGGGTGTTGTTATGGTGACCAGGGAGATATACCTGCTGGAGCGTGTGCTACGGATGGGTGTTGTTATGGTGACCAGTGAGATATACCTGAAGGAGCGTGTGCTACGTGTGGGTGTTGTTATGGTGACCAGTGAGATATACCTGCTGGAGCGTGTGCTACGGGTGGGTGTTGTTATCTGACCAGTGAGATATACCTGCTGGAGCGCGTGCTACGGGTGGGTGTTGTTATGGTGACCAGTGAGATATACCTACTGGAGCGCGTGCTACGGGTGGGTGTTGTTATCGTGACCAGTGAGATATACCTACTGGAGCGCATGCTACGTGTGGGTGTTGTTATGGTGACCAGTGAGATATACCTGCTGGAGCGTGTGCTACGTGTGGGTGTTGTTATGGTGACCAGTGAGATATACCTACTGGAGCGCGTGCTACGGGTGGGTGTTGTTATGGTGACCAGTGAGATATACCTGCTGGAGCGCGTGCTACGTGTGGGTGTTGTTATGGTGACCAGTGAGATATACCTGCTGGAGCGTGTGCTACGTGTGGGTGTTGTTATGGTAACCAGTGAGATATACCTGCTGGAGCGCGTGCTACGGGTGGGTGTTGTTATGGTGACCAGTGAGATATACCTGCTGGAGCGCGTGCTACGTGTGGGTGTTGTTATGGTGACCAGTGAGATATACCTGCTGGAGCGTGTGCTACGTGTGGGTGTTGTTATGGTAACCAGTGAGATATACCTGCTGGAGCGTGTGCTACGGGTGGGTGTTGTTATGGTGACCAGTGAGATATACCTGCTGGAGCGTGTGCTACGTGTGGGTGTTGTTATGGTAACCAGTGAGATATACCTGCTGGAGCGTGTGCTACGGGTGGGTGTTGTTATGGTGACCAGTGAGATATACCTGCTGGAGCGCGTGCTACGTGTGTGTGTTGTTATGGTGACCAGTGAGATATACCTGCTGGAGCGTGTGCTACGTGTGGGTGTTGTTATGGTGACCAGTGAGATATACCTACTGGAGCGCGTGCTACGGGTGGGTGTTGTTATGGTGACCAGTGAGATATACCTGCTGGAGCGCGTGCTACGTGTGGGTGTTGTTATGGTGACCAGGGAGATATACCTGCTGGAGCGTGTGCTACGGATGGGTGTTGTTATGGTGACCAGTGAGATATACCTGAAGGAGCGTGTGCTACGTGTGGGTGTTGTTATGGTGACCAGTGAGATATACCTGCTGGAGCGTGTGCTACGGGTGGGTGTTGTTATCTGACCAGTGAGAAATACCTGCTTGAGCGCGTGCTACGGGTGGGTGTTGTTATGGTGACCAGTGACATATACCTGGTGGAGCGCGTGCTACGGGTGGGTGTTGTTATGGTGACCAGTGACATATACCTGCTGGAGCGCGTGCTACGGGTGGGTGTTGTTATCGTGACCAGTGAGATATACCTGCTGGAGCGCGTGCTACGGGTGGGTGTTGTTATGGTGACCAGTGAGATATACCTACTGTAGCGCGTGCTACGGGTGGGTGTTGTTATCGTGACCAGTGAGATATACCTACTGGAGCACATGCTACGTGTGGGTGTTGTTATGGTGACCAGTGAGATATACCTGCTGGAGCGTGTGCTACGTGTGGGTGTTGTTATGGTGACCAGTGAGATATACCTGCTGGAGCGCGTGCTACGTGTGTGTGTTGTTATGGTGACCAGTGAGATATACCTGCTGGAGCGTGTGCTACGTGTGGGTGTTGTTATGGTGACCAGTGAGATATACCTACTGGAGCGCGTGCTACGGGTGGGTGTTGTTATGGTGACCAGTGAGATATACCTGCTGGAGCGCGTGCTACGTGTGGGTGTTGTTATGGTGACCAGGGAGATATACCTGCTGGAGCGTGTGCTACGGATGGGTGTTGTTATGGTGACCAGTGAGATATACCTGAAGGAGCGTGTGCTACGTGTGGGTGTTGTTATGGTGACCAGTGAGATATACCTGCTGGAGCGTGTGCTACGGGTGGGTGTTGTTATCTGACCAGTGAGATATACCTGCTTGAGCGCGTGCTACGGGTGGGTGTTGTTATGGTGACCAGTGACATATACCTGGTGGAGCGTGTGCTACGGGTGGGTGTTGTTATGGTGACCAGTGACATATACCTGCTGGAGCGCGTGCTACGGGTGGGTGTTGTTATCGTGACCAGTGAGATATACCTGCTGGAGCGCGTGCTACGGGTGGGTGTTGTTATGGTGACCAGTGAGATATACCTACTGTAGCGCGTGCTACGGGTGGGTGTTGTTATCGTGACCAGTGAGATATACCTACTGGAGCACATGCTACGTGTGGGTGTTGTTATGGTGACCAGTGAGATATACCTGCTGGAGCGTGTGCTACGTGTGGGTGTTGTTATGGTGACCAGTGAGATATACCTACTGGAGCGCGTGCTACGGGTGGGTGTTGTTATGGTGACCAGTGAGATATACCTGCTGGAGCGCGTGCTACGTGTGGGTGTTGTTATGGTGACCAGTGAGATATACCTGCTGGAGCGTGTGCTACGTGTGGGTGTTGTTATGGTAACCAGTGAGATATACCTGCTGGAGCGTGTGCTACGGGTGGGTGTTGTTATGGTGAGCAGTGAGATATACCTGCTGGAGCGCGTGCTACGTGTGTGTGTTGTTATGGTGACCAGTGAGATATACCTGCTGGAGCGTGTGCTACGTGTGGGTGTTGTTATGGTGACCAGTGAGATATACCTGCTGGAGCGTGTGCTACGGGTGGGTGTTGTTATGGTGACTAGTGAGATATACCTGCTGGAGCGTGTGCTACGGGTGGGTGTTGTTATCTGACCAGTGAGATATACCTGCTGGAGCGCGTGCTACGGGTGGGTGTTGTTATGGTGACTAGTGAGATATACCTGCTGGAGCGTGTGCTACGGGTGGGTGTTGTTATCTGACCAGTGAGATATACCTGCTGGAGCGCGTGCTACGGGTGGGTGTTGTTATGGTGACCAGTGAGATATACCTGCTGGAGCGCGTGCTACGTGTGGGTGTTGTTATGGTGACCAGTGAGATATACCTGCTGGAGCGTGTGCTACGTGTGGGTGTTGTTATGGTAACCAGTGAGATATACCTGCTGGAGCGCGTGCTACGGGTGGGTGTTGTTATGGTGACCAGTGAGATATACCTGCTGGAGCGCGTGCTACGTGTGGGTGTTGTTATGGTGACCAGTGAGATATACCTGCTGGAGCGTGTGCTACGTGTGGGTGTTGTTATGGTAACCAGTGAGATATACCTGCTGGAGCGTGTGCTACGGGTGGGTGTTGTTATGGTGACCAGTGAGATATACCTGCTGGAGCGCGTGCTACGTGTGTGTGTTGTTATGGTGACCAGTGAGATATACCTGCTGGAGCGTGTGCTACGTGTGGGTGTTGTTATGGTGACCAGTGAGATATACCTACTGGAGCGCGTGCTACGGGTGGGTGTTGTTATGGTGACCAGTGAGATATACCTGCTGGAGCGCGTGCTACGTGTGGGTGTTGTTATGGTGACCAGGGAGATATACCTGCTGGAGCGTGTGCTACGGATGGGTGTTGTTATGGTGACCAGTGAGATATACCTGCTGGAGCGTGTGCTACGTGTGGGTGTTGTTATGGTGACCAGTGAGATATACCTGCTGGAGCGTGTGCTACGTGTGGGTGTTGTTATGGTAACCAGTGAGATATACCTGCTGGAGCGCGTGCTACGGGTGGGTGTTGTTATGGTGACCAGTGAGATATACCTGCTGGAGCGCGTGCTACGTGTGGGTGTTGTTATGGTGACCAGTGAGATATACCTGCTGGAGCGTGTGCTACGTGTGGGTGTTGTTATGGTAACCAGTGAGATATACCTGCTGGAGCGTGTGCTACGGGTGGGTGTTGTTATGGTGACCAGTGAGATATACCTGCTGGAGCGTGTGCTACGGGTGGGTGTTGTTACGGTGACTAGTGAGATATACCTGCTGGAGCGTGTGCTACGGGTGGGTGTTGTTATCTGACCAGTGAGATATACCTGCTGGAGCGCGTGCTACGGGTGGGTGTTGTTATGGTGACCAGTGACATATACCTGCTGGAGCGCGTGCTACGGGTGGGTGTTGTTATGGTGACCAGTGACATATACCTGCTGGAGCGCGTGCTACGGGTGGGTGTTGTTATCGTGACCAGTGAGATATACCTGCTGGAGCGCGTGCTACGGGTGGGTGTTGTTATGGTAACCAGTGAGATATACCTGCTGGAGCGCGTGCTACGGGTGGGTGTTGTTATGGTGACCAGTGAGATATACCTGCTGGAGCGCGTGCTACGTGTGAGTGTTGTTATGGTGACCAGTGAGATATACCTGCTGGAGCGTGTGCTACGTGTGGGTGTTGTTATGGTAACCAGTGAGATATACCTGCTGGAGCGTGTGCTACGGGTGGGTGTTGTTATGGTGACCAGTGAGATATACCTGCTGGAGCGCGTGCTACGTGTGTGTGTTGTTATGGTGACCAGTGAGATATACCTGCTGGAGCGTGTGCTACGTGTGGGTGTTGTTATGGTGACCAGTGAGATATACCTACTGGAGCGCGTGCTACGGGTGGGTGTTGTTATGGTGACCAGTGAGATATACCTGCTGGAGCGCGTGCTACGTGTGGGTGTTATGGTGACCAGGGAGATATACCTGCTGGAGCGTGTGCTACGGATGGGTGTTGTTATGGTGACCAGTGAGATATACCTGAAGGAGCGTGTGCTACGTGTGGGTGTTGTTATGGTGACCAGTGAGATATACCTGCTGGAGCGTGTGCTACGGGTGGGTGTTGTTATGGTGACTAGTGAGATATACCTGCTGGAGCGTGTGCTACGGGTGGGTGTTGTTATCTGACCAGTGAGATATACCTGCTGGAGCGCGTGCTACGGGTGGGTGTTGTTATGGTGACCAGTGACATATACCTGCTGGAGCGCGTGCTACGGGTGGGTGTTGTTATGGTGACCAGTGACATATACCTGCTGGAGCGCGTGCTACGGGTGGGTGTTGTTATCGTGACCAGTGAGATATACCTGCTGGAGCGCGTGCTACGGGTGGGTGTTGTTATGGTGACCAGTGAGATATACCTACTGTAGCGCGTGCTACGGGTGGGTGTTGTTATCGTGACCAGTGAGATATACCTACTGGAGCGCATGCTACGTGTGGGTGTTGTTATGGTGACCAGTGAGATATACCTGCTGGAGCGTGTGCTACGTGTGGGTGTTGTTATGGTGACCAGTGAGATATACCTACTGGAGCGCGTGCTACGGGTGGGTGTTGTTATGCTGACCAGTGAGATATACCTGCTGGAGCGCGCGTGCTACGTGTGGGTGTTGTTATGGTGACCAGTGAGATATACCTGCTGGAGCGTGTGCTACGTGTGGGTGTTGTTATGGTAACCAGTGAGATATACCTGCTGGAGCGTGTGCTACGGGTGGGTGTTATGGTGACCAGTGAGATATACCTGCTGGAGCGCGTGCTACGTGTGTGTGTTGTTATGGTGACCAGTGAGATATACCTGCTGGAGCGTGTGCTACGTGTGGGTGTTGTTATGGTGACCAGTGAGATATACCTGCTGGAGCGTGTGCTACGGGTGGGTGTTGTTATGGTGACTAGTGAGATATACCTGCTGGAGCGTGTGCTACGGGTGGGTGTTGTTATCTGACCAGTGAGATATACCTGCTGGAGCGCGTGCTACGGGTGGGTGTTGTTATGGTGACCAGTGACATATACCTGCTGGAGCGCGTGCTACGGGTGGGTGTTGTTATGGTGACCAGTGACATATACCTGCTGGAGCGCGTGCTACGGGTGGGTGTTGTTATCGTGACCAGTGAGATATACCTGCTGGAGCGCGTGCTACGGGTGGGTGTTGTTATGGTAACCAGTGAGATATACCTGCTGGAGCGCGTGCTACGGGTGGGTGTTGTTATGGTGACCAGTGAGATATACCTGCTGGAGCGCGTGCTACGTGTGAGTGTTGTTATGGTGACCAGTGAGATATACCTGCTGGAGCGTGTGCTACGTGTGGGTGTTGTTATGGTAACCAGTGAGATATACCTGCTGGAGCGTGTGCTACGGGTGGGTGTTGTTATGGTGACCAGTGAGATATACCTGCTGGAGCGCGTGCTACGTGTGTGTGTTGTTATGGTGACCAGTGAGATATACCTGCTGGAGCGTGTGCTACGTGTGGGTGTTGTTATGGTGACCAGTGAGATATACCTACTGGAGCGCGTGCTACGGGTGGGTGTTGTTATGGTGACCAGTGAGATATACCTGCTGGAGCGCGTGCTACGTGTGGGTGTTGTTATGGTGACCAGGGAGATATACCTGCTGGAGCGTGTGCTACGGATGGGTGTTGTTATGGTGACCAGTGAGATATACCTGAAGGAGCGTGTGCTACGTGTGGGTGTTGTTATGGTGACCAGTGAGATATACCTGCTGGAGCGTGTGCTACGGGTGGGTGTTGTTATGGTGACTAGTGAGATATACCTGCTGGAGCGTGTGCTACGGGTGGGTGTTGTTATCTGACCAGTGAGATATACCTGCTGGAGCGCGTGCTACGGGTGGGTGTTGTTATGGTGACCAGTGACATATACCTGCTGGAGCGCGTGCTACGGGTGGGTGTTGTTATGGTGACCAGTGACATATACCTGCTGGAGCGCGTGCTACGGGTGGGTGTTGTTATCGTGACCAGTGAGATATACCTGCTGGAGCGCGTGCTACGGGTGGGTGTTGTTATGGTGACCAGTGAGATATACCTACTGTAGCGCGTGCTACGGGTGGGTGTTGTTATCGTGACCAGTGAGATATACCTACTGGAGCGCATGCTACGTGTGGGTGTTGTTATGGTGACCAGTGAGATATACCTGCTGGAGCGTGTGCTACGTGTGGGTGTTGTTATGGTGACCAGTGAGATATACCTACTGGAGCGCGTGCTACGGGTGGGTGTTGTTATGCTGACCAGTGAGATATACCTGCTGGAGCGCGTGCTACGTGTGGGTGTTGTTATGGTGACCAGTGAGATATACCTGCTGGAGCGTGTGCTACGTGTGGGTGTTGTTATGGTAACCAGTGAGATATACCTGCTGGAGCGTGTGCTACGGGTGGGTGTTATGGTGACCAGTGAGATATACCTGCTGGAGCGCGTGCTACGTGTGTGTGTTGTTATGGTGACCAGTGAGATATACCTGCTGGAGCGTGTGCTACGTGTGGGTGTTGTTATGGTGACCAGTGAGATATACCTGCTGGAGCGTGTGCTACGGGTGGGTGTTGTTATGGTGACTAGTGAGATATACCTGCTGGAGCGTGTGCTACGGGTGGGTGTTGTTATCTGACCAGTGAGATATACCTGCTGGAGCGCGTGCTACGGGTGGGTGTTGTTATGGTGACCAGTGACATATACCTGCTGGAGCGCGTGCTACGGGTGGGTGTTGTTATGGTGACCAGTGAGATATACCTACTGTAGCGCGTGCTACGGGTGGGTGTTGTTATCGTGACCAGTGAGATATACCTACTGGAGCCGCATGCTACGGTGGGTGTTGTTATGGTGACCAGTGAGATATACCTGCTGGAGCGTGTGCTACGGGTGGGTGTTGTTATGGTGACCAGTGAGATATACCTGCTGGAGCGCGTGCTAAGGTGGTGTTGTTATGGTGACCAGTGAGATATACCTGCTGGAGCGTGTGCTACGGGTGGGTGTTGTTATGGTGACCAGTGAGATATACCTGCTGGAGCGTGTGCTACGGGTGGGTGTTGTTATGGTGACCAGTGAGATATACCTGCTGGAGCGTGTGCTACGGGTGGGTGTTGTTATGGTGACCAGTGAGATATACCTGCTGGAGCGTGTGCTACGGGTGGGTGTTGTTATGGTGACCAGTGAGATATACCTGCTGGAGCGCGTGCTACGGGTGGGATATACCTGTTATGGTGACCAGTGAGATATACCTGCTGGAGCGCGTGCTACGGGTGGGTGTTGTTATGGTGACCAGTGAGATATACCTGCTGGAGCGTGTGCTCGGTGGGTGTTGTTATGGTGACCAGTGAGATATACCTGCTGGAGCGCGTGCTACGTGTGGGTGTTGTTATGGTGACCAGTGAGATATACCTGCTGGAGCGCGTGCTACGGGTGGGTGTTGTTATGGTGACCAGTGAGATATACCTGCTGGAGCGCGTGCTACGGGTGGGTGTTGTTATGGTGACCAGTGAGATATACCTGCTGGAGCGCGTGCTACGGGTGGGTGTTGTTATGGTGACCAGTGAGATATACCTGCTGGAGCCGTGCTACGGGTGGGTGTTGTTATGGTGACCAGTGAGATATACCTGCTGAAGCGCGTGCTACGGGTGGGTGTTGTTATGGTGACCAGTGAGATACACCTGCTGGAGCGCGTGCTACGGGTGGGTGTAGTGTTATGGTGACCAGTGAGATATACCTGCTGGAGCGCGTGCTACGGGTGGGTGTTGTTATGGTGACCAGTGAGATATACCTGCTGGAGCGCGTGCTACGGGTGGGTGTTGTTATGGTGACCAGTGAGATATACCTGCTGGAGCGCGTGCTACGTGTGGTGTTGTTATGGTGACCAGTGAGATATACCTGCTGGAGCGCGTGCTACGTGTGGGTGTTGTTATGGTGACCAGTGAGATATACCTGCTGGAGCGCGTGCTACGTGTGGGTGTTGTTATGGTGACCAGTGAGATATACCTGCTGGAGCGCGTGTGGGTGCTGACGTGTGGGTGTGTTGTTATGGTGACCAGTGAGATATACCTGCTGGAGCGCGTGCTACGGGTGGGTGTTGTTATGGTGACCAGTGAGATATACCTGCTGGAGCGTGTGCTACGTGTGGGTGTTGTTATGGTGACCAGTGAGATATACCTGCTGGAGCGTGTGCTTCTGGTGGTATTTGTTATGGTGACCAGTGAGATATACCTGCTGGAGCGTGTGCTACGGGTGGGTGTTATGGTGACCAGTGAGATATACCTGAAGAGCGTGTGCTACGGGTGGGTGTTGTTATGGTGACCAGTGAGATATACCTGCTGGAGCGCGTGCTACCGGTGGGTGTTGTTATGGTGACCAGTGAGATATACCTGCTGGAGCGCGTGCTACGGGTGGGTGTTGTTATGGTGACCAGTGAGATATACCCTGCTGGAGCGCGTGCTACTGGGTGGGTGTTGTTATCTGACCAGTGAGATATACCTGCTGGAGCGCGTGCTACGGTGGGTGTTGTTATGGTGACCAGTGAGATATACCTGCTGGAGCGCGTGCTACGGGTGGGTGTTGTTATAGTGACCAGTGAGATATACCTGCTGGAGCGCGTGCTACGGGTGGGTGTTATCTGACCAGTGAGATATACCTGCTGGAGCGTGTGCTACGGGTGGGTGTTGTTATGGTGACCAGTGAGATATACCTGCTGGAGCGCGTGCTACTGGTGGGTGTTGTTATGGTGACCAGTGAGATATACCTGCTGGAGCGCGTGCTAATGGTGGGTGTTGTTATGGTGACCAGTGAGATATACCTGCTGGAGCGCGTGCTACGTGTGGGGTGTTATGGTGACCAGTGAGATATACCTGCTGGAGCGTATTGCTACGTGTGGGTGTTGTTATGGTGACCAGTGAGATATACCTACTGGAGCGCGTGCTACGGGTGGTGTTGTTATGGTGACCAGTGAGATATACCTGCTGGAGCGCGTGCTACGGGTGGGTGTTGTTATGGTGACCAGTGAGATATACCTGCTGGAGCCGTGCTACGGGTGGGTGTTGTTATCGTAACCAGTGAGTATACCTGCTGGAGCGCGTGCTACGGGTGGGTGTTGTTATGGTGACCAGTGAGATATACCTGCTGGAGCGCGTGCTACGGGTGGGTGTTGTTATAGTGACCAGTGAGATATACCTGCTGGAGCGTGTGCTACGGGTAGGTGTTGTTATGGTGACCAGTGAGATATACCTGCTGGAGCGCGTGCTACGGGTGGGTGTTGTTATGGTGACCAGTGAGATATACCTGCTGGAGCGCATGCTACGGGTGGGTGTTGTTATCGTGACCAGTGAGATATACCTGCTGGAGCGTGTGCTACGGGTAGGTGTTGTTATCTGACCAGTGAGATATACCTGCTGGAGCGTGTGCTACGTGTAGGTGTTGTTATGGTGACCAGTGAGATATACCTGCTGGAAGCGCGTGCTACGGGTGGGGTTGTTAGTGACCAGTGAGATATACCTGCTGGAGCGTGTGCTACGGGTGGGTGTTGTTATGGTGACCAGTGAGATATACCTGCTGGAGCGCCGTGCTACGTGTGGGTGTTGTTATGGTGACCAGTGAGATATACCTGCTGGAGCGCGTGCTACGTGTGGGTGTTGTTATGGTGACCAGTGAGATATACCTGCTGGAGCGCGTGCTACGTGTGGGTGTTGTTATGGTGACCAGTGAGATATACCTACTGGAGCGCGTGCTACGGGTGGGTGTTGTTATGGTGACCAGTGAGATATACCTGCTGGAGCGCGTGCTACGTGGGTGTTGTTATGGTGACCAGTGAGATATACCTGCTGGAGCGTGTGCTACGTGTGGGTGTTGTTATCTGACCAGTGAGATATACCTGCTGGAGCGTGTGCTACGGGTGGGTGTTGTTATGGTGACCAGTGAGATATACCTGCTGGAGCGCGTGCTGCGGGTGGGTGTTGTTATCTGACCAGTGAGATATACCTGCTGGAGCGTGTGCTACGTGTGGGTATTTGTTATGGTGACCAGTGAGATATACCTGCTGGAGCGCGTGCTACGGGTGGGTGTTGTTATGGTGACCAGTGAGATATACCTGCTGGAGCGCGTGCTACGTGTGGGTGTTGTTATGGTGACCAGTGAGATATACCTGCTGGAGCGCGTGCTACGGGTGGGTGTTGTTATCTGACCAGTGAGATATACCTGCTGGAGTGCGTGCTACGGGTGGGTGTTGTTATGGTGACCAGTGAGATATACCTGCTGGAGCGCGTGCTACGTGTGGGTGTTGTTATGGTGACCAGTGAGATATACCTGCTGGAGCGCGTGCTACAGGTGGGTGTTATCTGACCAGTGAGATATACCTGCTGGAGCGCCGTGCTACGGGTGTTGTTATGGTGACCAGTGAGATATACCTGCTGGAGCGTGCTACGGGTGGGTGTTGTTATGGTGACCAGTGAGATATACCTGCTGGAGCGCGTGCTACTGGTGGGTGTTATGGTGACCAGTGAGATATACCTGCTGGAGCGCGCTGTGGGTGTTGTTATGGTGACCAGTGAGATATACCTGCTGGAGCGTGCTACCGGTGGGTGTTGTTATGGTGACCAGTGGAGATATACCTACTGGAGCGCGTGCTACGGGTGGGTGTTGTTATGGTGACCAGTGAGATATACCTGCTGGAGCGCGTGCTACGTGTGGGTGTTGTTATGGTGACCAGTGAGATATACCTGCTGGAGCGTGTGCTACGGTGGGTGTTGTTATGGTGACCAGTGAGGTATACCTGCTGGAGCGTGTGCTACGGGTGGGTGTTGTTATGGTGACCAGTGAGATATACCTGCTGGAGCGCGTGCTACGGTGGGTGTTGTTATGGTGACCAGTGAGATATACCTGCTGGAGCGTGTGCTACGTGTGGGTGTTGTTATGGTGACCAGTGAGATATACCTACTGGAGCCGCGTGCTACGGGTGGGTGTTGTTATGGTGACCAGTGAGATATACCTGCTGGAGCGCATGCTACGGGTGGGTGTTGTTATGGTGACCAGTGAGATATACCTGCTGGAGCGTGTGCTACGTGGTGGGTATTTATGGTGACCAGTGAGATATACCTGCTGGAGCGTGTGCTACGTGTGGGTGTTGTTATGGTAACCAGTGAGATATACCTGCTGGAGCGCGTGCTACGTGGGGGTTGTTATGTGACCAGTGAGATATACCTGCTGGAGCTGTGCTACGGGTGGGTGTTGTTATGGTGACCAGTGAGATATACCTGCTGGAGTGCGTGCTACGGGTGGGTGTTGTTATGGTGACCAGTGAGATATACCTGCTGGAGCGCGTGCTACGTGTGGGTGTTGTTATGGTGACCAGTGAGATATACCTGCTGGAGCGCGTGCTGCGGGTGGGTGTTGTTATCACGACCAGTGAGATACCTGCTGGAGGCGTGTGCTACGGGTGGGTATTTGTTATGGTGACCAGTGAGATATACCTGCTGGAGCGTGCTACGTGTGGGTGTTGTTATGGTGACCAGTGAGATATACCTGCTGGAGCGCATGCTACGGGTGGGTGTTGTTATCTGACCAGTGAGATATACCTGCTGAGCGCGTGCTACGGGTGGGTGTTGTTATGGTGACCAGTGTGATATACCTGCTGGAGCCGTGAATATACCTGCTGGGCGTGTGTGGGTGGTGTTATCTGACCAGTGAGATATACCTGCTGGAGCGCGTGCTACGGGTGGGTGTTGTTATCTGACCAGTGAGATATACCTGCTGGAGCGCGTGCTACGTGTGGGTGTTGTTATGGTGACCAGTGAGATATACCTGCTGGAAGGCGTGTGCTACGTGTGGGTGTTGTTATGGTGACCAGTGAGATATACCTGCTGGAGCGCGTGCTACGTGTGGTGTTGTTATGGTGACCAGTGAATATACCTGCTGGAGCGCGTGCTACGTGTGGGGTGTTATGGTGACAGTGAGATATACCTGCTGGAGCGCCGTGCTACGTGTGGGTGTTGTTATGGTGACCAGTGAGATATACCTGCTGGGCGTGCTTCGGGTGGGTGTTGTTATGGTGACCAGTGAGATATACCTGCTGGAGCGCGTGCTACGGGTGGGTGTTGTTATGGTGACCAGTGAGATATACCTGCTGGAGCGCGTGCTACGGGTGGGTTATGGTAACCAGTGAGATATACCTGCTGGAGCGCGTGCTTCGGGTGGGTGTTGTTATGGTGACCAGTGAGATATACCTGCTGGAGCGCGTGCTGGTGGGTGTGTTATGGTGACCAGTGAGATATACCTGCTGGAGCCGCGTGCTACGTGTGGGTGTTGTTATGGTGACCAGTGAGATATACCTGCTGGAGCGCGTGCTACGTGTGGGTGTTGTTATGGTGACCAGAGATATACCTGCTGGAAGCGTGCTACGGGGTGGGTGTTATTATCTGACCAGTGAATATACCTGCTGGAGCGCGTGCTACGGGTGGGTGTTGTTATAGTGACCAGTGAGATATACCTGCTGGAGCCGCGTGCTACGGGTGGGTGTTGTTATGGTGACCAGTGAGATATACCTGCTGGAGCGCGTGCTACGTGTGGGTGTTGTTATGGTGACCAGTGAGATATACCTGCTGGAGCGTGTGCTACGTGGGTGTTGTTATGGTGACCAGTGAGATATACCTGCTGGAAGCGCGTGCTACGTGTGGGTGTTGTTATAGTGACCAGTGAGATATACCTGCTGGGCCGCGTGCTCGTGTAGGTATTTGTTATAGTGACAGTGAGATATACCTGCTGGGCGCGTGCTACGTGTGGGTGTTGTTATGGTAACCAGTGAGATATACCTGCTGGAGCGTGTGCCACGTGTGGTGTTGTTATGGTGACCAGTGAGGTATACCTGCTGGAGCGTGTGCTAGGTATTGGTGGGTGTTGTTATGGTGACCAGTGAGATATACCTGCTGGAGCGCGTGCTACTGGTGGGTGTTGTTATGGTGACCAGTGAGATATACCTGCTGGAGCCGCGTGCTACGGGTGGGTGTTGTTATAGTGACCAGTGAGATATACCTGCTGGAGCGCGTGCTACGTGGGTGTTGTTATCTGACCAGTGAGATATACCTGCTGGAGCCGCGTGCTACTGGTGGGTTGTTATGGTGACCAGTGAGATATACCTGCTGGAGCGTGTGCTACGGGTGGGTGTTGTTATGTGACCAGTGAGATATACCTGCTGGAGCGCGTGCTACGGGTGGGTGTTGTTATGGTGACCAGTGAGATATACCTGCTGGAGCGGTGCTACGGTAGGTGTTATGGTGACCAGTGAGATATACCTGCTGGAGCGTGTGCTACGTGTGGGTGTTGTTATGGTGACCAGTGGTATACCTGCTGGAGGCGCGTGCCCTACGTGTGGGTGTTGTTATGGTGACCAGTGAGATATACCTGCTGGAGCGCGTGCTACGGGTGGGTGTTGTTATGGTGACCAGTGAGATATACCTGCTGGAGCGCGTGCTGCGGGTGGGTGTTGTTATGGTGACCAGTGAGATATACCTGCTGGAAGCGCTGCTACGGGTGGGTGTTGTTATGGTGACAGTGAGATATACCTGCTGGAGCGCGTGCTCACGGGTGGGTGTTGTTATCTGACCAGTGAGATATACCTGCTGGAGCGCGTGCTACGGGTAGGTGTTGTTATGGTGACCAGTGAGATATACCTGCTGGAGCCGCGTGCTACGTGTGGGTGTTGTTATGGTGACCAGTGAGATATACCTGCTGGAGCGCGTGCTACGGGTGGGTGTTGTTATCTGACCAGTGAGATATACCTGCTGGAGCGTGTGCTACGTGTGGGTGTTGTTATGGTGACCAGTGAGATATACCTGCTGGAGCGTGTGCTACGGGTGGGTGTTGTTATGGTGACCAGTGAGGATATACCTGCTGGAGCGTGTGCTACGTGTGGGTGTTGTTATGGTGACCAGTGAGATATACCTGCTGGAGCGCGTGCTACGGGTGGGTGTTGTTATGGTGACCAGTGAGATATACCTGCTGGAGCGCGTGCTACGTGTGGGTGTTGTTATGGTGACCAGTGAGATATACCTGCTGGAGCGTGCCACGGGTGGGTGTTGTTATCTGACTAGTGAGATATACCTGCTGGGCGCGTGCTACGGGGTGGGTGTTGTTATGGTGACCAGTGAGATATACCTGCTGGAGCGCGTGCTACGTGTGGGTGTTGTTATGGTGACCAGTGAGATATACCTGCTGGAGCGCATGCTAAGTGTGGGTGTTGTTATCTGACCAGTGAGATATACCTGCTGGAGCGTGCTACGGGTGGTGTTGTTATGGTGACCAGTGAGATATACCTGCTGGAGCGCGTGCTACGTGTGGGTGTTGTTATGGTGACCAGTGAGATATACCTGCTGGAGCGTGTGCTACGTGTGGGTGTTGTTATGGTGACCAGTGAGATATACCTGCTGGAGCCGTGTGCCACGTGTGGGTGTTGTTATGGTGACCAGTGAGATATACCTGCTGGAGCGCGTGCTACATGGTGGTGTTGTTATGGTGACCAGTGAGATATACCTGCTGGGCGTATTTGCTACGTGTGGGTGTTGTTATGGTGACCAGTGAGATATACCTGCTGGAGCGCGTGCTACGGGTGGGTGTTGTTATGGTGACCAGTGAGATATACCTGCTGGAGCGTGTGTGCTACGTGTGGGTGTTGTTATGTGACCAGTGAGATATACCTGCTGGAGCGCGTGCTACGGGTGGGTGTTGTTATGGTGACCAGTGAGATATACCTGCTGGAGCGCGTGCTACGGGTGCTATCTGACCAGTGATATACTGGAGCGCGGCTTTACGTGTGGGTGTTATGGTGACCAGTGATATATACCTGCTGGAGCGCGTGCTACGGGTGGGTGTTGTTATCTGACTAGTGAGATATACCTGCTGGAGCGCGTGCTACTGGTGGGTGTTGTTATCTGACCAGTGAGATATACCTGCTGGAGCGCGTGCTGCGGGTAGGTGTTGTTATGGTGACCAGTGAGATATACCTGCTGGCCGTGCTACGTGTGGGTGTTGTTATGGTGACCAGTGAGATATACCTGCTGGAAGCGTGTGCTACGTGTGGGTGTTGTTATGGTGACCAGTGAGATATACCTGCTGGAGCGCGTGCTACGGGTGGGTGTTGTTATGGTGACCAGTGAGATATACCTGCTGGAGCGCGTGCTACGGGGTGGGTGTTGTTATGGTGACCAGTGAATATACCTGCTGGGCGCGTGCTACGGGTGGGTGTTGTTATGGTGACCAGTGAGATATACCTGCTGGAGCGCGTGCTCTGGTGGGTGTTGTTATCCTGACCAGTGAGATATACCTGCTGGAGCGCGTGCTAAGTGTGGGTGTTGTTATGGTGACCAGTGAGATATACCTGCTGGAGCCGCGTGCTACGGGTGGTGTTGTTATAGTGACCAGTGAGATATACCTGCTGGAGCGTGCTACGGGTGGGTGTTGTTATGGTGACCAGTGAGATATATACCTGCTGGAGCGTGTGCTACGGGTGGGTGTTGTTATGGTGACCAGTGAGATATACCTGCTGGAGCGCGTGCTACGTGTGGGTGTTTATGGTGACCAGTGAGATATACCTGCTGGAGCGCGTGCTACATGTGGGTGTTGTTATGGTGACCAGTGAGATATACCTGCTGGAGCGCGTGTGCTACGGGTGGGTGTTGTTATGGTGACCAGTGAGATATACCTGCTGGAGCGCGTGCTACGGGTGGGTGTTGTTATGGTGACCAGTGAGATATACCTGCTGGAGCGCGTGCTCTGGTGGGTGTTGTTATGGTGACCAGTGAGATATACCTGCTGGAGCGCGTGCTACGGGTGGGTGTTGTTATGGTGACCAGTGAGATATACCTGCTGGGCGTGTGCTACGTGGTGGGTGTTGTTATGGTGACCAGTGAGATATACCTGCTGGAGCGCGTGCTACGGAGTGAGTATTGCTGACCAGTGAGATATACCTGCTGGAGCGCGTGCTACGGGTGGGTGTTGTTATGGTGACCAGTGAGATATACCTGCTGGAGCGCGTGCTACGGGTGGGTGTTGTTATGGTGACCAGTGAGATATACCTGCTGGAGCGCGTGCTACGGGTGGGTGTTGTTATGGTGACCAGTGAGATATACCTGCTGGAGCGCGTGCTACGGGTGGGTGTTGTTATGGTGACCAGTGAGATATACCTGCTGGAGCGCGTGCTACGGGTGGGTGTTGTTATGGTGACCAGTGAGATATACCTGCTGGAGCGCGTGCTACGGGTGGGTGTTGTTATGGTGACCAGTGAGATATACCTGCTGGAGCGCGTGCTACGGGTGGGTGTTGTTATGGTGACCAGTGAGATATACCTGCTGGAGCGCGTGCTACGGGTGGGTGTTGTTATGGTGACCAGTGAGATATACCTGCTGGAGCGCGTGCTACGGGTGGGTGTTGTTATGGTGACCAGTGAGATATACCTGCTGGAGCGCGTGCTACGGGTGGGTGTTGTTATGGTGACCAGTGAGATATACCTGCTGGAGCGCGTGCTACGGGTGGGTGTTGTTATGGTGACCAGTGAGATATACCTGCTGGAGCGCGTGCTACGGGTGGGTGTTGTTATGGTGACCAGTGAGATATACCTGCTGGAGCGCGTGCTACGGGTGGGTGTTGTTATGGTGACCAGTGAGATATACCTGCTGGAGCGTGTGCTACGGGTGGGTGTTGTTATCTGACCAGTGAGATATACTTGCTGGAGCGCGTGCTACGGGTGGGTGTTGTTTTGTTGACCAGTGAGATATACCTGCTGGAGCGTGTGCTACGTGTGGGTGTTGTTATGGTGACCAGTGAGATATACCTGCTGGAGCGTGTGCTACGGGTGGGTGTTGTTATGGTGACCAGTGAGATATACCTGCTGGAGCGCGTGCTACGGGTGGGTGTTGTTATGGTGACCAGTGAGATATACCTGCTGGAGCGCGTGCTACGGGTGGGTGTTGTTATGGTGACCAGTGAGATATACCTGCTGGAGCGCGTGCTACGGGTGGGTGTTGTTATGGTGACCAGTGAGATATACCTGCTGGAGCGCGTGCTACGGGTGGGTGTTGTTATGGTGACCAGTGAGATATACCTGCTGGAGCCGCGTGCTACGGGTGGGTGTTGTTATGGTGACCAGTGAGATATACCTGCTGGAGCGCGTGCTACGGGTGGGTGTTGTTATCGTGACCAGTGAGATATACCTGCTGGAGCGCGTGCTACGGGTGGGTGTTGTTATGGTGACCAGTGAGATATACCTGCTGGAGCGCGTGCTACGGGTGGGTGTTGCTATGGTGACCAGTGAGATATACCTGCTGGAGCGCGTGCTACGGGTGGGTGTTGTTATGGTGACCAGTGAGATATACCTGCTGGAGCGCGTGCTACGGGTGGGTGTTGTTATGGTGACCAGTGAGATATACCTGCTGGAGCGCGTGCTACGGGTGGGTGTTGTTATGGTGACCAGTGAGATATACCTGCTGGAGCGCGTGCTACGGGTGGGTGTTGCTATGGTGACCAGTGAGATATACCTGCTGGAGCGCGTGCTACGGGTGGGTGTTGTTATCGTGACCAGTGAGATATACCTGCTGGAGCGCGTGCTACGGGTGGGTGTTGTTATGGTGACCAGTGAGATATACCTGCTGGAGCGCGTGCTACGGGTGGGTGTTGTTATCGTGACCAGTGAGATATACCTGCTGGAGCGCGTGCTACGGGTGGGTGTTGTTATCGTGACCAGTGAGATATACCTGCTGGAGCGCGTGCTACGGGTGGGTGTTGTTATGGTGACCAGTGAGATATACCTGCTGGAGCGCGTGCTACGGGTGGGTGTTGTTATGGTGACCAGTGAGATATACCTGCTGGAGCGCGTGCTACGGGTGGGTGTTGTTATGGTGACCAGTGAGATATACCTGCTGGAGCGCGTGCTACGGGTGGGTGTTGTTATGGTGACCAGTGAGATATACCTGCTGGAGCGCGTGCTACGGGTGGGTGTTGTTATGGTGACCAGTGAGATATACCTGCTGGAGCGCGTGCTACGGGTGGGTGTTGTTATGGTGACCAGTGAGATATACCTGCTGGAGCGCGTGCTACGGGTGGGTGTTGTTATGGTGACCAGTGAGATATACCTGCTGGAGCGCGTGCTACGGGTGGGTGTTGTTATGGTGACCAGTGAGATATACCTGCTGGAGCGCGTGCTACGGGTGGGTGTTGTTATCGTGACCAGTGAGATATACCTGCTGGAGCGCGTGCTACGGGTGGGTGTTGTTATGGTGACCAGTGAGATATACCTGCTGGAGCGCGTGCTACGGGTGGGTGTTGTTATGGTGACCAGTGAGATATACCTGCTGGAGCGCGTGCTACGTGTGGGTGTTGTTATGGTGACCAGTGAGATATACCTGCTGGAGCGCGTGCTACGGGTGGGTGTTGTTATGGTGACCAGTGAGATATACCTGCTGGAGCGCGTGCTACGGGTGGGTGTTGTTATGGTGACCAGTGAGATATACCTGCTGGAGCGCCGTGCTACGGGTGGGTGTTGTTATGGTGACCAGTGAGATATACCTGCTGGAGCGCGTGCTACGGGTGGGTGTTGTTATGGTGACCAGTGAGATATACCTGCTGGAGCGCGTGCTACGGGTGGGTGTTGTTATGGTGACCAGTGAGATATACCTGCTGGAGCCGCGTGCTACGGGTGGGTGTTGTTATGGTGACCAGTGAGATATACCTGCTGGAGCGCGTGCTACGGGTGGGTGTTGTTATGGTGACCAGTGAGATATACCTGCTGGAGCGCGTGCTACGGGTGGGTGTTGTTATGGTGACCAGTGAGATATACCTGCTGGAGCGCGTGCTACGGGTGGGTGTTGTTATGGTGACCAGTGAGATATACCTGCTGGAGCGCGTGCTACGGGTGGGTGTTGTTATGGTGACCAGTGAGATATACCTGCTGGAGCGCGTGCTACGTGGTGGGTGTTGTTATGGTGACCAGTGAGATATACCTGCTGGAGCGCGTGCTACGGGTGGGTGTTGTTATCGTGACCAGTGAGATATACCTGCTGGAGCCGCGTGCTACGGGTGGGTGTTGTTATGGTGACCAGTGAGATATACCTGCTGGAGCGCGTGCTACGGGTGGGTGTTGTTATGGTGACCAGTGAGATATACCTGCTGGAGCGCGTGCTACGGGTGGGTGTTGTTATGGTGACCAGTGAGATATACCTGCTGGAGCGCGTGCTACGGGTGGGTGTTGTTATGGTGACCAGTGAGATATACCTGCTGGAGCGTGTGCTACGGGTGGGTGTTGTTATGGTGACCAGTGAGATATACCTGCTGGAGCGCGTGCTACGGGTGGGTGTTGTTATCGTGACCAGTGAGATATACCTGCTGGAGCGCGTGCTACGTGTGGGTGTTGTTATGGTGACCAGTGAGATACACCTGCTGGAGCGCGTGCTACGGGTGGGTGTTGTTATCTGACCAGTGAGATATACCTGCTGGAGCGCGTGCTACGGGTGGGTGTTGTTATGGTGACCAGTGAGATATACCTGCTGGAGCCGCGTGCTACGGGTGGGTGTTGTTATGGTGACCAGTGAGATATACCTGCTGGAGCGCGTGCTACGGGTGGGTGTTGTTATGGTGACCAGTGAGATATACCTGCTGGAGCGCGTGCTACGGGTGGGTGTTGTTATGGTGACCAGTGAGATATACCTGCTGGAGCGCGTGCTACGGGTGGGTGTTGTTATGGTGACCAGTGAGATATACCTGCTGGAGCGCGTGCTACGGGTGGGTGTTGTTATGGTGACCAGTGAGATATACCTGCTGGAGCGCGTGCTACGGGTGGGTGTTGTTATGGTGACCAGTGAGATATACCTGCTGGAGCGCGTGCTACGGGTGGGTGTTGTTATGGTGACCAGTGAGATATACCTGCTGGAGCGCGTGCTACGGGTGGGTGTTGTTATGGTGACCAGTGAGATATACCTGCTGGAGCGCGTGCTACGGGTGGGTGTTGTTATGGTGACCAGTGAGATATACCTGCTGGAGCGCGTGCTACGTGTGGGTGTTGTTATGGTGACCAGTGAGATATACCTGCTGGAGCGCGTGCTACGGGTGGGTGTTGTTATGGTGACCAGTGAGATATACCTGCTGGAGCCGCGTGCTACGGGTGGGTGTTGTTATGGTGACCAGTGAGATATACCTGCTGGAGCGCGTGCTACGGGTGGGTGTTGTTATGGTGACCAGTGAGATATACCTGCTGGAGCGCGTGCTACGGGTGGGTGTTGTTATGGTGACCAGTGAGATATACCTGCTGGAGCGCGTGCTACGGGTGGGTGTTGTTATGGTGACCAGTGAGATATACCTGCTGGAGCGCGTGCTACGGTGGGTGTTGTTATGGTGACCAGTGAGATATACCTGCTGGAGCGCGTGCTACGGGTGGGTGTTGTTATGGTGACCAGTGAGATATACCTGCTGGAGCGCGTGCTACGGGTGGGTGTTGTTATGGTGACCAGTGAGATATACCTGCTGGAGCCGCGTGCTACGGGTGGGTGTTGTTATGGTGACCAGTGAGATATACCTGCTGGAGCCGCGTGCTACGGGTGGGTGTTGTTATGGTGACCAGTGAGATATACCTGCTGGAGCCGCGTGCTACGGGTGGGTGTTGTTATGGTGACCAGTGAGATATACCTGCTGGAGCGCGTGCTACGGGTGGGTGTTGTTATGCTGACCAGTGAGATATACTCTGCTGGAGCGCGTGCTACGGGTGGGTGTTGTTATGGTGACCAGTGAGATATACCTGCTGGAGCCGCGTGCTACGGGTGGGTGTTGTTATGGTGACCAGTGAGATATACCTGCTGGAGCGCGTGCTACGGGTGGGTGTTGTTATGGTGACCAGTGAGATATACCTGCTGGAGCGCGTGCTACGTGTGGGTGTTGTTATGGTGACCAGTGAGATATACCTGCTGGAGCGCGTGCTACGGGTGGGTGTTGTTATGGTGACCAGTGAGATATACCTACTGGAGCGCGTGCTACGGGTGGGTGTTGTTATGGTGACCAGTGAGATATACCTGCTGGAGCGCGTGCTACGGGTGGGTGTTGTTATGGTGACCAGTGAGATATACCTGCTGGAGCGCGTGCTACGTGTGGGTGTTGTTATGGTGACCAGTGAGATATACCTGCTGGAGCGTATGCTACGGGTGGGTGTTGTTATGGTGACCAGTGAGATATACCTGCTGGAGCCGCGTGCTACGGGTGGGTGTTATGGTGACCAGTGAGATATACCTGCTGGAGCGCGTGCTACGGGTGGGTGTTGTTATCTGACCAGTGAGATATACCTGCTGGAGCCGCGTGCTACGGGTGGTGTTGTTATGGTGACCAGTGAGATATACCTGCTGGAGCGCGTGCTACGGGTGGGTGTTGTTATGGTGACCAGTGAGATATACCTGCTGGAGCGTGTGCTACGTGTGGGTGATGACCCTCCTGACAGTGAGATATACCTGCTGGAGCGTGTGCACTACGTGTGGGTGTTGTTATGGTAACCAGTAGAGATATACCTGCTGGAGCGCGTGCTACTGGGTGGGTGTTATGGTGACCAGTGAGATATACCTGCTGGAGCCGCGTGCTACGTGTGGTGTTGTTATGGTGACCAGTGAGATATACCTGCTGGAGCCGTGCACACGTGTGGGTGTTGTTATGGTGACCAGTGAGATATACCTGCTGGAGCCGCATGCTACGTGGTGGGTGTTGTTATCTGACCAGTGAGATATACCTGCTGGAGCCGCCGTGCTAATGTGGTGGGTGTTGTTATGGTGACCAGTGTGATATACCTGCTGGAGGCGCGTGCCTACAGGTGGGTGTTGTTATCTGACCAGTATTGAGATATGCCTGCTGGGCGTGTGCTCTGGTGGGTGTTGTTATCTGACCAGTAGAATATACCTGCTGGAGCGTGTGCTACGTGTGGGTGTTGTTATGGTAACCAGTGAGATATACCTGCTGGAAAGCGCGTGCCCTACGGAGTGGGTGTTATTATGAAGCCAGTGAATACCTGCTGGAGCGCGTGCTACGGGTGGGTGTTGTTATGGTGACAGTGAGATATACCTGCTGGAGCGCGTGCTACGGTGGGTGTTGTTATGGTGACCAGTGAGATATACCTGCTGGAGCGCGTGCTACGGGTGGGTGTTGTTATCTGACCAGTGAGATATACCACCTGCTGGAGCCGCGTGCTACGGGTGGGTGTTGTTATGGTGACCAGTGAGACATACCCGCTGGACGGCTACCGGTGGGTGTTGTTATGGTGACCAGTGAGATATACCTGCTGGACGCGCGGCTACGTGTGGGTGTGTTATGGTGACCAGTGAGATATACCTGCTGGAGCGCGTGCTCGTGTGGGTGTTGTTATGGTGACAGTGAGATACCTGCTGGAGCGCGTGCTACGTGTGGGTGTTGTTATGGTGACCAGTGAATATACCTGCTGGACGTGTGCCTCACGTGTGGGTGTTGTTATGGTAACCAGTGAGATATACCTGCTGGAGCCGCGTGCTACGGGTGGGTGTTGTTATGGTGACCAGTGAGATATACCTGCTGGAGCTGCATGCTACGGGTGGGTGTTGTTATGGTGACCAGTGAGATATACCTGCTGGAGCCGCGTGCTACGGGTGGGTGTTGTTATCGTGACCAGTGAGATATACCTGCTGGAGCGCGTGCTACGGGTGGGTGTTGTTATCTGACCAGTGAGATATACCTGCTGGAGCGCGTGCTACGGGTGGGTGTTGTTATGGTGACCAGTGATGATATACCTGCTGGAGCGCGTGCTACGGGTGGGTGTTGTTATCGTGACCAGTGAGATATACCTGCTGGAGCGTGTGCTACGGGTGGGTGTTGTTATCGTGACCAGTGAGATATACCTGCTGGAGCCGTGTAGCTACGTGTGGGTGTTGTTATGGTAACCAGTGAGATATAACCTGCTGGAGCGCGTGCTACGGGTGGGTGTTGTTATGGTGACCAGTGAGATATACCTGCTGGAGCGCGTGCTACGGGTGGGTGTTGTTATGGTGACCAGTGAGATATACTCTGCTGGAGCCGCGTGCTACGGGTGGGTGTTGTTATGGTGACCAGTGAGATATACCTGCTGGAGCGCGTGCTACGGGTGGGTGTTGTTATGCTGACCAGTGAG